>NC_069502.1:1166122870-1166387870 GCF_027579735.1 Bombina bombina | reverse complement strand
TGCAGAAAAAAATAATACGAAAAATAAAAAAAGCTCTAAACTGCATACCACCAGACTGTCTGCCAGTATCTAATTTAAGGAATAACAAATATATTTTTGTTAATATACATTCAATGAGGGACTGCACTCGCTGGATTTAGATTAAAAAAATAATCCCTTTGTTTTAATAGGACAATTTGTCCTATTAAAACAAAAGGATTATTTTTTAATCTAAATCCAGCGAGTGCAGTCCCTCATTGAATGTATACAGGTTATTTTGACCTAGCACTCTGGTTGTTGTCCTATATGAAATGGGAGTGCAGATGCAGGAGGAGTATATATATATATATATATACACACACACACACACACACATTATAATAATTTAAAATATAGTTTTAATAAGTGCACTAATTTTTAACGCACATTTCTTTGGCTTAGCACTCAAGCAAATAACTGAGTTTTGTCAAGCACCTCCCAGAAGTGTTTTAGATGAGGGATTTAGCGCAACCTCCAGATGTTACTATGGCTGAGACTTTTATTCAAGCATTAACATTGTAATATGAAAGTATTGCGCTCTAGTGAGGTTAACAAACCAAAATGCTACTATATTAAGAGCCAAAGTGTTTAATTTTGCAATATACTCTTATTTTTTATGTTTTTTAACTCAGAAAAGTGTGAATTTTCTAATTCTCTGAACTTGAAAAGAGTTATATATATATTTCTAATTGTCTTCAGCAAAACAATGCATTTTATACGAACATAATAATGGTGGTTGGTGGAGTTTAGACTTGGCTATGTTATTTTATAGCAGATGTATGGGGGATTACATTTTAAACTTAACAGACCCATTATATTCCAAAATCTGTAATAATTAGACCTCTTTTACACCAAAAAAATTAAATATATATTTATTGCACAATAGAAAAAGTAAAACTATATAAATAAAAATATTATATAACAAAATCATCAAATAACATTATAAAACTATTTTCTTATATTTTACAAATAATATAAATAATTTATATTGAAATACACAAAGGAACAATAAATAAATAGCAACATATAAATACATTAAATATATGAATTCCGATAAAATGAATTCTATACAATGTAAACAAATTAGATTCACATTACAAAACATAAAGTAGTGAAAATGCTCCACGGCGGCGTTGATTATTGCAACAAGACACTATATTAATCCCTTAGTTGAGTAGTACAGATGAGAATTAAGATAGGATTATTCTTAAAATGGTTTTGAAGTTCTCTGTATGTTACTAGTTGGTTTTCCAGTTGTGAAGTGGCTACTTTTGTTATTGAGAACATTTCTTCCATGTTCATAACCAGAATACTGATTTCCTTCAAAAACAAAGAGAGAAAAAAAATGAATCATTTAAAATAAAAACATATCAGTAATTATTGGTTCAGCAGTGAATAAACCGAGACATATAAGGATGTACAGTTTGTAAAGGTGTGAGGTCAGCGATGCCAAATTAATTTCTGATGAGTTAAGGCACCCAGGTGATGCTGTTAAACAGCGATATATAATATGTGGATTTAAGTAACATTCTTTTGGGCAAGTATGTGATGTTAACCAATAGAAATGTCACCAGGGATATAATCATATACAGTAGGCACGTCTGTGGTGAGAATGTCACAGGAAGCATTTGTTGCGATGGCATCAGTATTGACAAATAGACTGCATGGTGTAGGGAATCTTGTGTTAACCCACTCTGCACCACATTTCTCTGTCTTCTAAAGAGTTATCTGTAAATCTAACCAGAACTCTAGCTGTGGATGAAACAGTATGTGAATGTGACCATTTACATATGCAACAGAATTACAATTAGAAATTCAATAAATCAATAGTTAATATTAAACACCCCAGATTACACAAATATAAAATATTAATAATTGATAGCAAAGGAAGCCAATATTTTAAATTGGCTTTCTCCACAAGAGAAGCATAACAGAGAATAAGCGAAAGCTGTGTTTATTTAACTTTACTTTTATTTACCTTAGGTAACAATGCGTCATACAGTAAGTATGAGAGCCTTGTATAAAGGGATAATGGTTTGACATATGATTGTACACTAACTGCTAGATGTGTTCATTATTTGCACCCATAGGCGTGTTATTTAATTGCTTTTCAGCTTTTTGGACTCTCTTGTGTGTTCATTTCCCTCTAACCTGCACTTGCTTTGGCGCTATACCTAAATCTCCATAAGAAAATCTTTGGATTCCCCAATACAAATTTTGAGCGGATGTAGCAAACAGCCACGTGTGCAAAAGACAGAGGCTTTGTACAGGCAACCATTGCTAGGCAATTGGCTACCTTGCCTGATCCTGATATACACACATTATTATTATCAGGTTTACACAGATTAAGGATTGGGACTATATGAAGTGTTACTGGTCAAATTAATGGAATGGAAATAATTGAGTGATTGACATAGTTCATACATTAGGTCATATTACTGATGATTTGGTTAAAGGGCCAGTAAATACCTTGAGGTTATAATTTAAAATATTTAGTTATACATAATAAAACAACTTTGCTATATACTTTAATGGTTTATTTTCCCCTTTTCATGCAAAGTAGCTGTGAAAATGCTGGCTTTTCTAATAATCATAACTGAAAAAAAAACTCTTGATAACTATCAAGGCCGACCCTGCTACATATTTCCCCCTAATTGGCTAAAACTGATGCGAACTGCAAAACAATGCACTCTATACTAACAATATAACTGTAACTAGCCATGTCAGCTGCAGACCCAAGCCCAGAAGGAGGCAAATGGTTAGTGAAGCTTGGCTATTGAAAAACAATTACAACAAACACAATTTTAATTTGTTTTAAAAATGTATAGACTTGACTGATATGTTTTATAGAATGACAACATAAATGTCTAGGCATTACAAGGTATTTACTGTCCCTTTAAGAATTGTTAAACCCAATATATCTTATACATTGACACATAAAAGTTTTTTATGAAGTATTTGTTTTTCTTACCTCTCTAAGGCCGTGGAGCAGCAGGGACAGTGACGATTTAAATAAATAAATAAATAAATATTTTTAAAAAAATCGGATTTGAACAGAACAAATCTGCTCCAAAAATATTTACAAAATCAAATAAAAATAAAAATAGAGAATATACTGAAATGTCTTTAGTAAAATACACATTTCTTCTGTGCAATGAAAAAATAAATAATACTGCTGTGGTCATTTTCTTAAAAAAAAAGTGAATCATCCATCGTGATTTTATACATCATATTAATTTCACCAGCTGGGAGGCACGGTGCTCATTTTATGGTATATGTTCTTCATGAGTATAGAGTCAGCAACATCCACTGCAGGGGAAAAAAAGTGCATTAACAAACTGAGAAAATGCAGAACATTTTTAGAAAAATTGCTTTAGGTAGAACAAGCAAGTTGTTCTCTCTATCAATGAGATGCACAGTAGGTGACTATCTCAGTATGCTATCTACAGAACATTGATATCTCAGCGTCTGTCTTGAGTGAAATAACTTTCTGTATCTGCCAATATGGGAATATGTGGGATCTGAGCCCAGTTATATCTTGGTGATAGGAAAATAAATAAAAATAAATGTAGAAAGTACTTTTTCCCTGTTATTGTAATGCAGTCAGTCGGCTTGGGCAGATGTCTGCACAGAGTTCCCCCTGATACCCAAGTTAAAAGAGCCACAGTTGGTAAACTTGGCAGAAAATGTAATGTCAAGGTAAAAAAAGAGGTTTAAGTTATGTCAATATTAGACTGCAGAGACATTAGTTCTGTTCCAATGTAAAAACATATCCTCAACTTTATCCAACAAAATTCTCTGTTATTTTCCATGCACTGATTAAAGGATAATGTCTGTGAGTGTGTGTGTGTGTGTGTGTGTATTTGTGTTTGTGTAAGTATTTGTGTATATTTGTATCTGTGTGTGTTTGTTTATGTGTGGTCTGTATCTGTGTGTATATTTGTGCATCTGTATGTCTGTGTGTGTGTGCATGTATGTGTGTTCGTGTGTATTTGTGTCTGTGTGTGTTTGTTTATGCGTGGTCTGTATCTGTGTGTACATTTGTGCATCTGTATGTCTGTGTGTATGTGTGATTGTGTAAGTATTTGTGTGTATTTGTGTCTGTGTTTGTTTATGTGTGGTCTGTATCTGTGTGTAAATTTGAGCATCTGTATGTCTGTGTGTGTGCATGTATGTGTGTTTGTGTAAGTATTTGTATGTATTTGTATCTGTGAGTGTTTGTTTATGTGTGGTCTGTATCTGTGTGTATATGTGTGCATCTGTATGTCTTTGTGTGTGCATGTATGTGTGTTTCTGTGTATTTGTGTGTATTTGTGTCTGTGTTTGTTTATGTGTGGTCTGTATCTGTGTGTATATTTGTGCGTCTGTATGTCTGTGTGTGCGTGCATGTATGTGTGTTTGTGTATTTGTGTCTGTGTGTGTTTGTTTATGTGTGTTCTGTATCCGTGTGTACATTTGTGCATCTGTATGTCTGTTTATGTGTGATTGTGTAAGTAATTGTGTGTATTTGTGTCTGTGTTTATTTATGTGTGGTCTGTATCTGTGTGTATATTGGTGCATCTGTATGTTTGTGTGCATGCATCTATGTGTGTTTGTGTAAGTATTTGTGTGTATTTGTGTCTGTGTGTATTTGTTTATGTGTGGTCTGTATCTGAGTGTATATTTGTGAATCTGTATGTGCGTGCGTGCATGTATGTGTGTTTGTGTAAGTATTTGTGTGTATTTGTGTCTCTTTGTATAATGTGTGGTCTGCACTCTGCATCTGTGTGTATATTTGTGCATCTGTGTGAGTTCTTGTGTGTATTTCTGATTTCTTTCCCTTATGGCTTTTGAATCCCTGTAGTATTTTTTGCACCTGTTGCACCCTAAAAATGAAATATACTTTTACAACTCTGTGTAAAATAATTACAGATTCATCAAGTACTATAATGTTAGGAGAGTTAACACTCTTAATTCTCCCACTAACAGTGTAATAGTGTAACAATATATCATGAGTGTTTCAGCTACACTCATCCACCTAAGTCACCGATCTACATCATCTACCCATATACTCTAGCATGCAATTCAAAATATTAACCCTAACCTATAAAGCACTTAACAACTTTGCTTAACTAGATTTCCTCTTCCATCTTGAAATACTCCCCAATCTGTCCTCTTCAATCAACCTCTAACCTACGTCTTTCCACTCCTTTAGCTCTATGTCCTTCTAATGCCCCCATGACTTCTCATGCACTGCTCCTGTCCTCTGAAACTCTCTTCCCCTCTCAATCAACCTTTAATAGCTTACCATCCCTCCTCTTTTTTTCATCCTACCCAAAGAAAACTTGAACTGCCTTGACTCGCTGCTGAAACTACAATCCACATGACAAACCCCAAAACGTATGTCTCTGTATCCTCAACCTGTAGACTTTAATCTATTTGGAACAGAGCCCTCCTTTTCCTGTACTAGTTTTGTTTTTTATCAAAAATCTTTTTCATTATATACTCCAATGTTTGTACTCAGCGCTAAGTATGTTTGCAGCGCTATACAAATAAATTATAATAATAATATAGCTGCATTGCAAGACATCCCCCTGTAGGTCCTAATAGAATGGATCATTTACAAATACAATCTCTAAACGCCATGTTATAAAAAGCAAAATATCAAACAAACCTCGGCCTCTTGAAGATAAATTCCTTTTCCATCTTGACTTAGGTTGCGGAACACCTCTGGAAGGAAAGAAAGAAGAAGATGACTTCAAAACATATTTATTAAATTTGCAGGGTAATGTCCGTTTTACCCGGATATCTAACTTTACCCGTAACACACATATACATATAAGTGTGTGTAATTAAAAAAACAACTTTTTATGCACATTCATTATTTATTTTCTCCCCTCTGATAATTGTGCTAAAAAAATGAAAATATTTATTTTGTGTGCAGTGCCTAATTTAGTATACAGTGTACATGTGTGTGTGTGTATATAGATAATTTAATTTCTTTATTGTTTTTCTATATTTATTTTTTTAGAAACATTGTCTCCCTTCCCCACGTCCTACCTTTCCCGCAAGTTAGCGGTAACGGTGGAAAAACGTGAGGAAGGGCGGGAAGCAATAGGGCAGGAAATTGCAGGACGTAGGTGTGACGAAAACGAAGCACGTGGAAGAGACATTGTTCTGCGCAGTGCAGGAGCAGCTAATAGAGGGATAAGCCGTACAGCTCACATTAGTTAGCAACTAACTGCTGCAGTATTTAGAGAATAATTTGGCACTCACAGAATCAAAATGTATTTGATAATTATTATACTAGATGTTTAGGGAATCCTAATACGTTAAATCATTTGTTTAGAACTAGCTTCTACCTTTAATTTACTTGGAAATGTTGCAGCAACATCATTTGCTTTTTTATAATTATTTATACATACACACATACAAACACATTTAAAAAGGAATAAAATAAATTGATAATGGAATTCAATTGAAAGGTCTCTTAAAATTGCTTGCTCTATCTGAACCATCAAGTTTAATTCTGCCTTTCATGTCCCTTTCATTATTAAAACAGAAAAACACATTTGAATAATTTCCCAGAGTGCATTTCCATCATAATGTAATTTGGAGCTCTATGTATAGATTTTCTATAAATTTGTATATGTTATGAAATGTCAGAGATAAAATGTATGAAATTATTGTATAATAAAACTTTCCTTTGCATATGAGTGAGACATAGAATTATTGTAAAGAAAATAAGCAAATCTATGCAAGTATTCCCCATTCCTTCTGTCCAGAAGTACTCTGCATACATTGTTACCAATGCACCAGGGAACTCTGGGTAAAATATGCAAAATAGATATACAATATCTTACACTTATTGCTTCCAAGTACTGATTTAAACACAGCAATCCCCTTTATGGGTGGATGCAGCAAAAAAACAAGTCTGAACAGTTGTTTCAAGTTTTTGAACTCTCATCAGATATTGTATATCTAATTTGCATATGTTACCCAGAGTTCCCTGGTGCATTAATCACAATGTTATGCAGAGTACGTCTGGGGACAAGCAAGAGGGATACTAGATTTGCTCATTTTCTCAAATGAGTATTGCATATGACTGAATAACATAGATGTGGGAAATTACATACTAAAAAGTTGTATTTTATTTAAGTTCTAAATCTAAACATTTTACATTAGGATCAACTTGACAATTTTTAATGGCTTTAAAATGAATTTAATTTCATTCTATATTTTCCATCTTTATGATTTTAAACTACTATTTAATTTCCCAGAAACGTTTAGTCTAACCCTTTCACTATCAAAGAGGGATGAAACACACTCATCTTGGTTACCAAATAGACATGCAACACATTGCTATGAAATGTGTTGCAGTCATTCTTGATATTAACAGGGTTAAAATGACAGTTTAATCAGTATGTCAAGCAAGTCATGCTCTATTTATTTATCTGTAATTATTTATGCCTTCCTATAGGGCTGAGAATACATAAATCCATCAGCTGAAACATTTTTGACAAAACAATTGTTCACATAAAGGGACACTCAAGTCAAAATTAAACTTTCATGATTCAGAGAGAGCAGCAATGTTAAACAACTTTCCTATTTACTTTCATTAACAAATTGTGCGCAGTCTTTTTATATTTACACTTTTTGAGTCTCCAGCTCCTACTGAGCATGTGCAAGAATTCACAGAATATACGTATAAGCATTTGTGATTGGCTGATGGCTGTCACATGATGCAGCGGAAGTGGAAATATACATAACTGAAATTTGTCAGATAAAATAGTCTACTTCTCATTTGAAATAAAGACGAAGTGCTTTTGCATTGTCTTGTTATCATGCATTTGTGTATCTACTGGTCCTATAATGTTGCAAATATCTATGGCAAGCAATCTTGTGTATGGTTCATTCACTTGGGACAGCATATTTATAAAGGTTAATAGGTATCTTAGGAGTAGAGAATGTCCTTCTAGTAATGACTCAATTATCACAATCCCTTTTCAGCGTTTCATTAGCATATAACTCTCTGACTTACCTCCATTGATTTCCATTCTCAGCATGAGGCAGACAAAATTCGCGAAATTGATTTTCAGGTCTGAGTTGCCATATCTCATAGCCATTAGGTTGTAGAATTGATGATTTAATGTAATCCCTTCAGGCATAAAAAAAAAAAAGAATGTGCGGTCAAATAACACTAGAATTTCGAAGCTATCTCTATCTAACACACATGCCCAGATTTCCAATATAGATCTTATTTAAACAAGGAAGTGGGCTGATTGATTGGACTCATGCCCTAGCCTTGGTACTGCTGGATCAATACTATATAGATGATTTACAGCAAGTCTTGATAACAGTGTAATAAAGTGCTGGCATCTATATATAAGCAGCCTATATACATCATTACTGTTACATTATTCCGTGCACATACAACTTATCTCATGCACCAGCACATAGCTGTGTATGTTCTTTACCTAATCTAAATAACGCAAAAAGCTGCTTTTGTAACTGCACTTCACCCTCTAGTTTAATTTCCTGCATATCAAGGTGAAAATGTACAGTCTGTCCTTAAATTACCTTTTTCTTGTACAGCAGTTTGTAGGTCAGTTAATTTCATGTACCCTGATCTATCAATGTCTCTCCGTTGGAAAATCTCCTATGGAAACAATGAGGTAACAAAGTTATATATTTTTTTTTCATTGTCTAAAAATAGAATTGAAAACAAAACAGACTGGCATAAATCTTCATTTTAGTCTGAAGAAGTAGAATGTTTTATAATAAACCAAACAAAAAAAGGTTATAGTAATCTTTTACATGCAAAAAACTTCCACTCACCTGATAAGAAATAAGTCGCGTCCACAGACCTCTAAACTCTTGTATACTTAATGTTCCAGAAGTATTCACCTATGTCATGAATTAAGGCTCATAACATTTTATATTATTAGTAACAAAAAAGTATAAAATGATAGCATGACCATTCTGATATAACCTTAATTGTGTCTCCAGAAGACATATATACAAGATATGTATCTGAACCCTCGTTTGTAAAAAAACAGCAGGCTAATGAATAAAACATTTTACTCACTGCAGCAGTGTCTGCAAGTGCATGGCATTATGGGATTGTTATAAAAATAAAAGTACATTCTAGATGTTTGACAGCACTGACATATCTAGATATTTTACCATGTACCCCAGAAATCTAAACTCAAATTTACAGTAACTATAACAGTGAGTGAAAGCAGAATAGATTAATAAATAGTTAGCAATGTGCAGTTAAAGGAATAGGAGATAGGAAAGTCATTTTAAGACACTTTTAAATGCACTTCTATTTTTGAATGTACTTTGTTCTTTTTGTATCCATTGTTGAAAAAGAATACACACATAGCCTACACTAGTGGGAGCTAGCTGGTGATTGGTGCCTGCACACATTTATCTCTTGTGATTGGCTGACTATAGGTTTCCAGATAGCTCTCAGTAGTGCATTGCTGTTCATTCAGCAAAGGATATCAAGTGAATGAAGCAAATTTGATAATAGAAGTAAATTGGAAAGTTGTTTAAAATCGTTTAGTCTCTCTGCATCCTGAAAAAAAAAATTAGGTTGCATGTCTCTTTAAATAAATAAGTGTGGCTAATCCATTATAGTTCATTAAAGTCTAATGCTAAGGCCAATGTGGGTTATTAAACGTTCACAAAACAAATATTTTTGCAAAACCGAAAGGATACATCTAACTGCGCCATAATAACTTTACACGCATCCAGACTGAATTTTCCTGGAGCTTGCTTTGCACCTGTAAGAGAATTAGGTATAATGAGATACAATTCAAATAAATGTAGCTTTATTTATTATTTTCTCATTACTACTAATAATAATGAAATTATTTTATTCTTATATTAATATTTTCATATTTGTTACACCTACTTTTTACATTTGGAATATTAAACTAGAGTGCTAGCAAGATAAAAACAATATTGTTCTAAACAACAGCAGAAAATGTGCTATTAATCATTTGTTTCTTTAAAATGTTTTCCATTGTCAAAGAAATCTTCTGGCCAGTGGCTGCTGATTAATAAGCTTTAACACTCAACTCAAATCATATAAGCTTAGTAACATTTATTAATAATAATAATAATAATAATAATAATAATAATAATAATAATAAGATAATTGGTGGTTATTGAATGCTAAGAGTGTAAAAACAATTACATAAGTCATAGCTTAAAAAGTCTATTAATGGAGAAGCAATAACTATCTCTCTAAAAGGTGATTATCAGATTTGCTCAATGAAACAAGAAATACTATTGGACACAGTATTTATTTAAGTATATAAGCGCTGGACTCTATAAAATATGAACAGCAGAATAAAATTAATTTTTGTAAAAAAAAAAGGATCAAGATCACTCAAATACGTGTACACACGGCTACCATATAATGCTTAAAGGGACACTGAACCCAAAAATTTTTCTTTTGTGATTCAGATAGAGCATGCCGTTTTAAGCAACTTTCTATTTTACTCCTATTATCATTTTTTCTTCATTCTCTTGCTATCTTTATTTGAAAAAGAAGGCATCTAAGCTAAGGAGAAAGCCAATTTTTGGTTCAGTACCCCGGAGAGCACTTGTTTATTGGAGGGTGAATTTATCCACCAATCAGCAGGTTGTTCACTAAAAATGGGCCGGCATCTAAACTTACATTCTTGCTTTTAAAATAAAGATACCAAGAGAATGAAGAACATTTGATAATAGGAGTAAATTAGAAAGTTGCTTAAAATTGCATGCTCTATCTGAATCACAAAAGAAAAAAATTGGCTTCAGTGTCCCTTTAAGAGGTGGCATTCTCTTGAGCTTAGGTCTGCTCTCTACAAAAATGATGCCAAGTGAAAAAAAAGCAAATTGGAAAATGATTTAATATATATATATGAATTACAAAAGTTTAATTTACACTTTTGTGTCCCTTTAACTGTCAACAAGGCAATAAAATAGAGTCTTTTTAGAGACACAGCTGCCCCTTTAATTGTTTCTCTGTGGCTGTCATAGAACAAGCCAAAAACATGTTTGGAAACTAATATTCCAGGGAATACAGTGGAACGCTCAGGATTCATAAACCAGCTACCTCATACATTACATAGGGACTGGGCTTTGCCAAACATCTGAGCTCGCTGACTGCTGTGCTCAGTGGATCTTGGCTAGACTCAATGCTACAGCAATGAAAGCACAACACAATATCTAAACTGGCAACTCTAAAGTATAACTATGCAAATTTCCTGAAGAGTATCGGTCTGAAGTACCTCCAGATATATTTTGCTTTTAGCATTTATTAAAATTCACCTTCTTTTCAATGCAATAGGGTGCAATAAACTTCAATGTTCATTGCATCTATATATCCTTTCACTATTCCAACAAATGACCCTATCCACAAACTATGACATTTATTACATATTACCTCTCCAGCTCTTTTATGAAACCATTACATTTTCTTGCTCTAAAACAAACATCAGTGATGTCCTGTTTATCCAAATACTCTTTCAAATATGGCCGGAGGTTTCTGTAATATATTTTGACCCAAACTATTTATTCCTACAGCAGATACATTTTAACAAGCTGTAGTCAGTGGTGACATTGTCTATATTCACATTAATAAATATCTAGATACTTACTTGTCCAATTCACTTTATTCAAAAGCATCTGTAACTGAGAAACATTGACTACTGGATGCTTGAAAGGAAAAAAAAAGAAAAATGAAATTTAATACAACAGCAAAAAAATCTGTGCTGAAAACTTTTTTATATATATACTGTATATTACAGCTTTTTATGAGATATAAAACAATAACAGTAACAATACTAAAGGGAACTAACATTTTAGTTTATTAACACATTATTTTGTATAACACTTTTGATAAACTGTTCTGCATATATGAGGGCACAACATCTAAAAAATAAAAAAATTCAGTTACTATATGTGAATTTTGCATTCCTAAAAATGATTTTCTTTTATGATCCTTTGTAGATGAGTAGAGATTCTCTATAAACCAAACTGTTGATGATTAACAACTCTACAGCTTGGATAGAAATCACACAATATCATTTGGGTTTTTTTTTTATTGTAATATATATGTCTCTGTCTCACATTCAGAACTCTGCATAGCTAGATAAATAGCTCTCGAGCTAAAATTTGCTATTCTAAAATTCGTTGAGGGACTACACAGTGTTAATGAGACTTCTTAGATAATGTCACCAGAGCAAAACACTTTAGATTCTCTGTCCCCAATCCCTTTTTTTTCTAGTATAGGATTTCAGCAACCATTTGGTACCAACAAACGCGCAAAATATAATTATTTTTTAAAGAGTTATTTAATATCTTCAAACATCCAAATGGAGTGTGATCAGTTTATTGCATATTTAATTGAGTCTACTGTGTGTATTTTATTATTTAAACATAAAATACTAAATAATACAACAAATTTGTATGACGAAAACAACAGTTTATGATCTTACTTTTTCAAAGTATCTGATGATGATATTATCCCAGATTTTGTCATCCTGTTTTTCAGAAATTTTCTGTTAAATATAAAAAAGTAAAACATTTTATTGGAAAAAAGAAGAAATTAAAGGGACAGTAAAGTCATAATTAGTCATTCATGATTTAGACAGAGCATACACATTTAAACAACTTGCTAATTTACTTCTGTTATTTAATTTGCTTCCTTCTATTGTTATCCTTTGCTGAAAGGTTTATCTAGGTAAGCTTAGGAGCAGCTAAGAACCTAGGTTCTGATTGGTGGCTGCATATATATACTGATCATTGACTCACCCATGTTTTCAATTAGAAACCAGAAGTGCATCCCTGCTCCTTCAACAAATGATACCAAGACAATGAAGCAAATTTGATAATAGAACTAAATTTAAAAGTTGTTTAAAATTGTATATTCTACCTAAATCATGAAATAAAATTTTTGGGTTTTATGTCCCTTTTAAAGCACAATATAGACATTTTATTTCCGCTAGCTGTCGAGAAAATTCTTGCCTATAATGAACAATTATTTTCTCTTTTATGCACATCTGAAAAGCCAAGCAGTATGTAACTAATTGCCCTGGTTCATATGTACATTTTCAAGTACGTGGTTGCAACAATGAAGGTCATATTTAATAAACCATGCATATATTGCAGGGAATCTATTTGTGCTTGTCATTATTAAATCCAATGACTTTACCAAAATTAATTTATATATCTATGACAGTCAAACATCTTCCTGCTCAGGTGTGATAAGAGAAGCAGTTACAAAAGATAAATTATGTTCTTTGGCTGTCATTGCACATTTGTATAAGATAATTAATATATATTTTTAAAAAACTGACATAAAATTAGGCTAATTACTCATTTATTTCAAAATAAAAGATGGAACCAATATAAATATGGCCATCTATATAGTAAATTTCAGAAGGAACTTTTACCACTGCTATCATTCAATCTTTTACTATGTCATAAACGTGTGCAGCCATTTTTTTTTAATTAAATAACTTGGTGTCACTTCATACCTTACAGCAGATGACAATGTTGGGACCCTCTTTCTGCTCCCTGTAAAATACAATAATTACAGGTTTAATATTAATAATTCATATTTAATAAAATTTGTTGAATTGAAATTATTCTAAAATTGATGAATGATAAGCACGTGTATAGAGGTAATCTATAGTCATAAATACTGTCTAGTTTTGGCATTGATTGACTGTTGTTCACATGTAATTATAGGCATCAATTTATCATGACACATCACTTTACTGCCCAGATTTAATAGCCCATATTAACCTCTAGTAGAGATTAATTAAATAAATTACAGTGATACAAGCCTGGGGGTTATTGAGGTGTTTGTATAGACATGAAATGCATGATATAAAAACAGAAAGAAAGATGTTTTTAGATTATTAAAACACTATAGCATTTAGCAGCCGTTTCATTAATTATTTATTAGTATGGAAATAATTTGGTTGCCAACAGCATTAATGATTATTGAATATTAGAAGTAAAATGTGTCAGGCCTGGGTTTACGTAAGTTCCCAAGTGTATATATGGCAAAAACAAAAATATATATTTTTAGTAAATAGTTCTTACTCTAGTAAATGCTTTCTGGAAAACACTCTGAGAATGAACTCGCATTCTTGGTCAGGCTCGGCAGTAGATGGAACAATAACATAAGACCCAGGCAACAGGTGGAAATCCTGAGTCACCTCTCGCTCGTTGATAAAGACGCATTTGTTGTTGACAGGGCGGTTGTTCATGAAGAACGACTGTGGTAACTGTCTTCTTACACTTTGGTACTGTACAGAAAAGACAAAACCTTATTGTTATAAGACACAAACAGAGCAAACCATAATTCCAAAGGCCAATGACTTGACTGCATTCATTGACCCTATAGAGACTTATTTACAATGAATATACAAGTGTCTTAAAGGGACATTCCAGCCAAAATTGGAAATTTTGTTAAATACATGTATTATCAAAAATACTTCTAATAAAAGCTATAGCTGTTTTAAAAGTGCAACAGCATTTTAAACACAACACTTGCTCAGATAGCCTAAGGTTCTTGTACCATCTGGTAATGACTCAATTTGTTAATTGCTGATATGATACAAGCCCGACTGGTGTTCTGTGCAGCTGCAATAATTTGAATGCTGGTGCACTGAGAATATCCAGCTATTCCAACAGTGATAACTTTTACTAAAATAGTTTTTGCCAACAAATATATATTTCAAATATGTTTCTATTCAAAGTTGTAATTCATCTATGTGCATTTAAATTTCGACCAGAATGTCCCTTAAAGTTATGGTAAACACACAGTGTAAGCTTACAATCTCACAAAAAAGTATCTTGCATAACCTTAACATGTGGAGCAAGATTTTTTTATCAAGCAATAAAGGCAACTGCCTCTGGGCAGTGGGTACCATCTCTTAAAATGACCTCTTTTTGGCAGGACCAATATACAATACACTATAGATCATTTTTAATTATGTGTTCTATTACTATAGCTGTTTAGTACATCCAATCTGAAACTGTGCTGAGGAATAAATAAGCTTTCTATATGCATACATATATATCTAGGCTAGAAATAGTGAATGAATATATCAGTGCTGACATCACTAGGTACAAGTGGGATGAAAAGTAAGGGAGAGTTTAATTAACCTCTGGATAGAAACACTGGTACAATAATGCTGTGTACAGGTTCCACAGTCTCAACAAAATCCATTACCGGATCACTGCACACAACTTACATGGGTTAAAAAAACAGTACAAATCCACATTTTGCTTTTTTTCTCTTCTTATATAAGTATCTATGTCTCTAGCTTGTAAAATTAATGAATACACAGGTGCCTTTTTAGTCAATACAGAGATTTATTAGACTTCAAAGTCTGAAAGTGGCTGTGGTTTTACAAGCTCCAGCATTAATCTTCCAGTTCAATAAAACCTGCATTTGACCTCCTAGTATTCAGTGATTTCTTTTTGGCAGACACTTCGGCATTCATCAAACGCAGCTACCCTAGTCATTCTCCTCCTGGCTTAGCGTGCAATTACACCTAATAATTATTAATATTAAATTATGACAAAGCTTTAAAAAAATGTAGTGTAGAAAGAGCTTTATTATGCTAACATTCCCACCCAAGACAGACTAATGTTTTGTTTATAACTTCAGCTTAAGGGCATCAATTTTTTAGAATTACAAATTCATTGTGCCATTGATTTAGACATTACTGCAAGTACTTGGCTAACACAGCTATGTTTTATAGGAACTCTGCACACTGATAGAATAAGAAGCTGAATTTATTGTCTCGTTCAGGGACCTAGCGCCGATATTAAACAGTAACACTGCCTGGAGTTTTCTGTTTGTTTGATGAAAAGTTTCAACATTTCAGTAAAAAGAATGATTAACCAATGAACGGTTCTTACCTCAAATGGCACCTAGAAAGTTGGGAAGAAAAAAAAAAAGTGTTAGAAGCTTTCTGGAGAAAAGCGTAAAGTTTCTACTTTATGTAAAAGCATTTGTATCATTCGTTAGTTATACTCTTTTTTTTTTTTTTTACTTTTTTTACATGAAAAAAGTCGCTAAAGTTGTTTATGTTTACTGTGACACTAACAGGAAGTGAATGTTTGTGAACGACTTATCGCTAGGGGGAGGGAAGACTTCTCACAAACCTGTTATAGGGCCGTAATAACCCGAAAAGCATAAAAAACGTTTTTTTAGTAATAGTTTTTTAAGTTATATATCAGAATTGTAATCATATTATAATATACACTATTTTAGGTGCATCAAAGTTGAAACATCAGTTTATTGTGTCTGATATATACTGTGCATCTATAAAAAGTCAATCTCCCTATAAACTTATATAACCCACAAAACTTACATTAAAAGGAACTATGTGTTTAACCCTGCAATTCCAGCTCTAAAGCAACAATGCGCTACTAGGAGCATCAGTTGACAAGAGTCAAGTCAATTACCCACTAGCTTCCTAGGTATGCTTTTTAACAAAGAATACAAAGAGAGCAAAGTATATTTGATATTAGAATCAAATTGAAAAGTCTCTTAAAAACGTATGCTCTATATGAATCATGAAAGCGTCATTTTAAATTTAATGCCCTTTAATTAAATCAGTAATGTAATAATGAATACAAAATGAATATGCATTACCGAACGTAAATGTAAACATTTAAGCCAAAAGATTGAACTCACCATAAAAATGGAGAGACCGATGTACAGAGGAGGCGACTGATTTCTGTGCCGGTGGTTTTGTTTCTGAAGAAGTGACACCAGCACATTGCATGTATTTGTGCACTTTTCCATATCATCTCCTTTTAAAATCTTCAGACGATACTGGGGATTTTTCCAGTACGTATCTAAAGAAAAAGAATTGTTACATTTTACTCACTTTCACAATCACATTAGTAATTTTACAATCAGCCCATCGCAAGCTTACACTAGCTGACAACTTGATGTGGTCCACCATTCTTATGTTCTTATCTTAGAGAAACAGCCAACCATTATATATATATTATACATTTTCATTAAAGGGACATAAACCCAAAACATTTCTTTCATGAGTCAGAAAAGGAATTCCATTTTTAAAAAAAAAGTACTTTTAATACCTAATTTGCTTAGTTTTCTTGGTATCCTTTGTTGAGAAGCATACCTAGGTTGGCTCAGGAGCTGAGAGCTAGCTGCTGATTGGTGGCTACATATTTATAGCTCTCATCATTGGCTTACTGATGTGTTCAGCTAGCTCTCACTAGTGCATTGCTGCTCCTTCAAAAAAGGATACCACGAGAATAAAGCAAAATTGATTATAGAAGTAAATTGGAAAGTTGTTTAAATTAGATGATCTGCCTGTATCATGAAAGAAACATTTGGGATTTCATGTCTCTTTAAAGGATACAGGTTACACACCCCTCACCCTTCTCTATCTTAAATGAATGGACAGTGCAAGAATTTGTAAACTCTACAAGCTTGCTAGGGAATCTGTCGTCTTGTACAATGAAACACTTTGGTATCAATACTAGTAGCAGAAGAGGGGATTATTTACCCGTATATGTCATTCTCCCGCCTGCGGTGCCTCCTGAAGTCCACTTGCCGCTTTGCATTGACAGCATCCACTGTTTGCCGTTTTCATGACTCATCAGATCTGGCGTCAACTTGCAAATCACCAACTCAACAAAGTGCGCTTCGAAGTCTTCAATGGACATCCTTTAAAAATGCGAAATGAGGCTTATTAGACACGAAGAAAGAAGGTACAATATGTCAAAACGTAATGTATTGATCGTTAGGAAGTTCTTAACCTTAAAGGGACACTGTACCCAAATTTTTTCTTTCGTGATTCAGATAGAGTATGACATTTTAAGCAACTTTCTAATTTACTCCTATTATCAAATTTTCTTCATTCTCTTGGTATCTTTATTTGAAATGCAAGAAAGTAAGTTTAGATGCCGGCCCATTTTTGGTGATCAACCTGGGTTGTTCTTGCTGATTGGTGGATAAACTCATCCACCAATAAAAAAGTGCTGTCCATAGTTCTGAATTAAAAAAAAAGCTTAGATGTCTTCTTTTTAAAATAAAGATAGCAAGAGAACGAAGAAAAATTGATAATAAGAGTAAATTAGAAAGTGGCTTAAAATTGCATGCTCTATCTGAATCATGAAAGAAAAAATTTGGGTTCAGTGTCCCTTTAATTATAGAGCTTAAATGGATATGAAACCCAAAAATGTTCTTTTATGATTCAGATAAAAGATGTTATTTTAAAAAAACTTTCCAATTTACTTCTTTTATATAATTTGCTTGGTTCTCTTGCTATCTTTTTTTGAAAAGCATACCTAGGTAGGTTAAGGAGCAACAAAAGCACTAATAGGAGCTTGCTGCTGATTGGTGGCTGCTGTTGTCATTGGTTACCTGATATACTCATATAGCCCCCAGTAGTGTACTGCTAATCCTTCAACAACAGATACAAAGAGAACAAAACAAATTTGATAATAGAAGTAAATTGGAAATTTGCTTAAAATTGTATGATCTGTCTGAATCATGAAACAAAACATTTGTGATTCTTGTCCCTTTAATTTCCCTTTAACAAAAACAAAAAAAATAACCATGCATTTCAATAGCCACAAAAAATGCTAAGTCCCAGTTATAGTTTTAATTTTATTTGCTGTGCACGGCCCTTACATTGAGAAATTGAAATTAAAATGACATAATTAAGAATTAAATATTATATTTAAGAATTTTGCTGCATATTGATTCACATTCTATGCAATTAGTGGCATCAGATATTCAATGTAATTATTATACTTTATTTTTACTTACCAAAATTCACCATCTTCTCTAGTTTTTCGTATCAAAAGTCTCTCTTTGAAGTTGAGTTGATCCCACTTTGAGGAGCTAAAAAGCAAATACAGTTTTGTTATAGAAAGTGCGTGTGTTATGGGTGACAAACATTTGATCTCAGTTTAACCACTAGCGGGCAGTAGAGTTGCCACCATTTTAAAAAACAAAATACGGGCCATGCTCATTAGCATACATTTGCATAAATAATTGAAGAACATAATATATGAACTAAAGCTGATAGGACCACTGGTCTATAATTCAATTCTAACACACAAGTTTCACCATGATAGCATCTTTTTTTTTATATCTAATCCTTATTTAAAATTTTTACCTGAACCTTAAAAATACTGTCTGTGTCTGTAAAACAGTCTGGGAGGTGACTATATAGGGCAGAGACATGCTACTATAGATAAAAATATGTATGGTTTCTTATAGTACCTGTCACTCCAGTTTCCTTTCCATTCAATCTTCCCCCAGGGATTCCTCAGTCTAATTAAGTTCTCTGTTCCAGATTTGCAGGTTACCTGATTAAAAGGGTGGATAAATGTACTGCATTATAGTATGACAGAGAGATATGAGACACAGAGAACAGAAGGAAAGATAGACATGGCAGAAACAGAGATGAGAGAAAGATTGTCGACAGAGAGCTCGTTCTTCTTAAAGGAACATTAAACACTTTGAGATTATAATATAAAATATTAAATTATATATATAAAAAATCTCTGCCATTTACTTTCATTATTTTTGTCCCCTTTTCCTGTAATTCAATTCTGAAATTGTGAGCTTTTCAGTTCCTGTAAGTGCAGAACACTGTTATATTCCACACAGCCATTGGCTGCACACTCTAGTAACCTAATTATAACTGTTCCTGATTGGCCACAGCAGAAAAGGTAACCTAAGTTACAACATGGCAGCTCCCATTGTTTTATTGATACTATAACTTTAAACTCATTTTGTCAATATTTAAATAACTAATGAAATTTTACAAAATACAGCTACATCTCAGACTAATCTCTTCTTTCAATGCATCATTCTGTCTAACATTTATGTAGTGTTTAATGTCCCTTTAAGGCATTAAATGTGTCATCGGTGCAAATGTCTTACCCTCCTGATCCCAGTCACAGTGTATGCATGTCCTGCCACAAGTCCATTATCCAATACCCGTTCAGGCTAAATATATAAAACAAAACAATAAGGAATTAAATGAAACTTAAAACAATCTCACCTCATCTGTACAGATCAAGGGTAGTTTAACCCCTTGTCTGCCTTTCTATAGTAAAATAAATATCTTAATATAAAAATAAAGTTGTAGAAAGAGGTAGTGCCTTACTCCTGATCGTGTCTGACATCCCATCAATGACCCACTGTACGCTGCTCGTATCATGATTTGCCACAGGTCTGGTGGCGCTTCTGCTAGCTTGATGGTCATGTTTACACCGCCGGTGAAATCTACCAGAGCTTCAGCCACTTGGCCAATCTGCATATCTTCATATGAGCCGCAGAGCCTGCAAGTCGCATAAACACAAACCAGTTCACACATCTGCAATGTGTCCAAACAGTTACATGTTGTGAAAGATGTGGAATAGAGATAGCAACCCTTAGAGTTAGCCAATAGCCAGGTGCTAATTAATTAATTTAATTAATTAATGTATTTATTTATTAGGGATACAAGATTTAAAGTGATGGTAAACTCTCCCCTTTTTAAAATCAGATCTGGAATGTAAGCGCTATTTTAGATGGAGTTTAATTCATTAGCTGTAATGAAGATGCAGTATAACATGCTTTTTAATATAGATATGAAATTCAAATACGGCATGCTCCTCCGCCCACTTCAAAAGTAAAATTTTCTGTGAGCTAACAGATTGAATTGTTGTCCAATCAGCGCTCTCCCCATATGGCACTTTTGTTGTAGCTAGAGCATTGATTGGAGAGTAATTCAATCATATAGCTGACAGGAAAATTGACTTTTGAAGTGGGTGGTGTAACGTGGGGTATTTGAATTTCATATCTATATTAATAACTAAGTTATAGCGCATCTTCATTGCACATAATGAATAAAACTCCATCTAAAATAGCGCTTACATTCCAGATCTGATTTTAAAAAGGGGAGAGTTTACCATCACTTTAAGAATTGGTTGTATATGTTCTACAGCTTAATGTTAAAATAATATAATTGTATAGATCCCAAGCCAAACCCCATCTAGACTAATGTGCAAAAGATTTTAGATCATAGCTTTAACAAATATCTTTATAAATGTAAAGTAGAAAGGACGGCTACTAAAATGATGTAAACGTCAAGAGGAGATGTAAAGGCAAACAGTAAAGCAATTCATATAAAATTGATTAGTTCATTATATAAATTGATACAAAAACTGTGTCTATTGGTTTGTTTCATGTCAAATTCTATATTTCTTTATCTAGAGCCATTTAGAAATTGGACTACTTAATAGTAAATATCTGTTGCCTTTGCTCACAATTATGTTTTATAATGACAGCATATTAATTGCATTTTAGCATATCACATGCTGTATTACTGCTCAATTAATCTTCTCTTTTCATAAGCAAAGTAGTTCAGCATTTATAATCACACATCATTTTTCTAGTACTTAGCAGCAAAATCTTGCTTTGCACACTTACTGTGCCAATTTATCTGCTAATGGGGCCAAGCAGTAATGAATGCCAATGCCTGGCACAGCAAATAAACTGCAGAGAGGAGCAGGGCAGATAATATCTTTGATCAGTTAAAAAAGCATTGCAGGGAGCAGCAGCAAAGCTTGATAAAGAGGCTTAACAATTACAATACCGCCCTCTGCTGGAAATAAATAAATGCTACAGTAGCCTTATTAAATAAAAATCATCACATACTATAAACAATGTTCTGTAGATTGTGCTGTTACTACACAGTACTAAAACATATAAACTGTAATAGAATATGGGATTTAGATTGATGGTCTCACTGTAGGAATTTGTATGATGCAGTTATGCTTTAAAAAGGGTATTCAGTAACATATGTTAATGAATGGCTTCCTTAATATTATGGAATTTTGGAATTCAGGAAAGTCAATTTTCTGGTATTGATTCGTAAATCTTGGTTGCTACAGAAGGTTAAAATACTTTGCCCATTCTGGCAGCCAGCATTCAATAATTAAGATTAGAAAGATGAACACTTACTTGGCATATGCTTTCTCAAGAAGGGCTCCCCAAAAGGAATTCTTCCTTATGGATGACACAAAAAGGAGTTTCCCCTCGGCATTCACAGGCAGACGATCATCTACCACAACATCGACCCACTCCCCAAAACGCCAGAACTAGAATGTAATAGAGCTTATGTTAACATTTATGGCAGGACCGGACTGGGAAAAAAAAGCAGCCCTAGAAAAATCTGAAGATCAGCCCTATTTACTGTTCAGTCTGAAAAATGCACACATTTTTCTTAAAGAGCTTACTGGGATACTCCTTTCCCCAATATTTTTTTTTTGTAGAAAATTTTATTAGTTTGTAATAAAATAATAGATTGTTATTATGTTATGCACACTACAACCCAAATGTATCCATGACTCCATAGTGTGATCTGAAGACATTAAAAACAGTGTATCTCACATTGTGACTTGACTAAATATTATAAAACATTCTCAGAGGAGGGCATCTAAAATGGTAGATGGACTAGGAAATAAAATGTACAAGGAAATACTTTGTGACCTTAATATGTATAGCTCAGAGGTGAAAAGAAGAGAGATGATACAGCTGTATCACCTCACAAGCGTTACCAACCCCTTCAATTTTAGCTGACCAGCCCCAGCTGCAGCAGCCCACCGGGAAATCTACTGGTGTCCTGGTAGGCCAATCCACCCTTGCTTATAGGTGATATTCCAAAACAGAACCTTCACCTGACCTGGGTATCCATGCCCCATGAAAGCACCTTGTACATTTTCATTGCAAAAAGCTATTACTTTGATCCTAAAAACTCACACGAAAGTGAAAGATTCCAGCGTAATTCTTCTCAAAGCTCTGGTTTTTCGGTACAACATTGGCCAGAATATCCTGGTGGAAGGTCAATGATGCAAGTGCAGCAAGAAACCAACAATTTTCTGCAAAAGATGATCTGGTTGTTAGGTGAATGGTTCTGGTAGGTGTTATGTAAGTGAATTTGTTGAACTGAAGCAACTGCTTGTATTTATATGTCTACAGTATCTTTAAATCCTCAGTGTATTAGAAAAGTATATAAAGCTAGAAAAAAATATAGAGACATGTTGAGCAGTGCCAGGTGACATCATGTTGAAACAGCAAAAAGGTAATTTTCATTGAACCACACAAAGTTTTAAGACCAAGCTTTTTTTCATACCATATTCAGTGGGAAATTCTGGTTTGAGGTTCATTGGCTGTGAGTGTAGAGACTCAGCTAAGATTAATGTAACTAAGGCAGTGAACTCTACATGGGAATTTAAACTATATATATATATATATATATATATATATATATATATACTGTATATATATATATTGCTAAGATGGGCTACCCTATAACCCATATAAAACTCATAAGGCATCTGCAACTACAAACTACTTTAAAATGGGGCAACACCTAATCCCCAGTCTGTTTATACCTTGAAACTGAAATCAGAAAATTATGTGCAATGAACAAAAAAAGTAAAAAAAATGTTGCCCTCAAAGTACATTTTATTACCTGTAAGCCCTTGGTGCAAATCAACCCGGCTGGCATTTTCTGTAAAAAACTCAGGGTTCTTTACCAGTTCCTGAAAAATAACAAAATAGCAAAAAAGGTTTTTATTTGTGACATGATCACGAGTTTAATGTAAAATGTGCTGCTCTTTGGAGTCGTTTATGCAGATAGAAGCACTTAAGTGTTTACAGCATTTCCTGATTGTTACATTAGTAATTACAATGATATTGTTGGCTTAATTAAGTGGTAGCGTACACAGCATCTAAATGAAAACTGTAAATATCATATATTGTGTAGAAGTCACAGCGGTGCTATTCCCTGTTGGCTATCAAGATTAAAACTTAAAACCTGCATTAAAATGTAATTATAGAATATATCTAATTTTATGAGCACAAAATGCATTGTACTGATTATTACGTCTACGTACTTTATTTCCTGTATTGAAACATGTAAAGGCCAAAATAATCTATGACAACAGCACTTCTGTTTAAATCCAAATGTATTTTTATTTGTTATATAATATTGGCAGTCTTTTAATTACAAAAATGGGCCTTTTAATTAAAGGGAAAAAAACAAACGCCTAGATTTAGAGTTTTGCGTTAGAAGGGGTGCGTTAGCTACTCGTGGTTTTTTCCCCTGCACCTTTTAAACACCGCTGGTATTTAGAGTTCTCAGAAGGACTGCGTTAGGCTCCAAAAAGGGAGCGTAGAGCATAATTTACCGCCACTGCAACTCTAAATACCAGCGGTCGGCCAAAACCAGCGTTAGGACCCCCTAACGCTGGTTTTGACGGCTAACGCAGAACTCTAAATCTAGGCGATAGTTTTGTGCGTTATGGTTACCTTCATTTATAATATTAAAGGGATACTGGACCCAAAGTTTTTTCTTTCGTGATTCAGATAGAGCATGCAATTTTAAGCAACTTTCTTATTTATTTCTATTATCAATGAGCTGGCTCGTAAGCATACATTCCTGCTTTTTCTAAAAAAGACACCAAGAGAACGAAGAAAAATAATAGGAGTAAATTAGAAACTTGCTTAAAATTGCATGCTCTACTGAATCATAAAAGAAAAAAATTGGGTTCAGTATCCCTTTAAGGCTGTTCATGGAAATAAAACATGGACGTTTTGTCACCAATAGAATAAAAAGGCAAAAAACTGATGTTAAACCAAATAGAAATGAAAATGGCCGCTGAGCCAATCAGAGATGTCTTACATGCGAAGCAGCCAATCACCATGTTCATCTCCGGATCATATTATTAGTAATCATTATAGGTAGAGTAATATCCTTCGTTCATTAACTGCTTATAGTTTGATGGACTTACCTGTGGTCGTTTCCATTCTACACCTGACGGGAGTTTCTGGAGAAGATTTCCGGTGCCAATGGAGCTCAGTTCAGCTGGAAAGGCGTCATCTACAAAAAGCTTGTTCGTTTTTAAACACCTCTCCAATAAAATCTGGTAGTCCTGACTTTGAAGCCTCCGAGGCTTTTTAAACGTCCCTGTACGTAATATCTGTTTTGGCTTTTTTCCGCCAGTTATAAAGGAAAGGCGTGGCATGATGAACGGTCTAATGAAGGTTTTCAGGTTGTCAGAAGCCAAGTCTTCAAACAGCGATCCCCAATACACTTCTCTTGGGGTGACGTGTCAGCAAGAATATTGTGCTGTTAACACAAAAATATAATCATTATTAAACATCATCTGAAATAAAAAGAGCACATCTTTAAATCAATATAGCAGACAATGTTAAATTATTAAAGGTCATTAAAGGATTTTTTTTTTGCTGTATCAAACAAAACCAGTATTTAAAGGAAAATTAAACTCAAAAATGTTTTTTTTTGTGATAAACCATTTTTAAAACGTTTCTAATTTACCTCTATTATCAAATTTGCTTTGTTCCCGTGATATTCTGTGTTGAAGGGATACCTAGGTAGGTATCTGGCGCACTGCATGGCAGGAAATAGTGCTGCCATATAGTGCTCTTGCAAATGGGTAACATTCTTGCAAAGCTGCTGCCATATAGTGCTCCCGAAATGGGCCAGCTACTAAGCATACATTCCTGCTTTTCAACAAAATATACCAAGAGAACAAAGAAAAATTGATAATAGAACAGCAAGTAAGTAGTCTGTCCTGTTAATTTCAAGATAAAACACTTAAAGGGACACTGAACCCAAACATTTTCTTTCGTGATTCAGACAGAGCATGCAATTTTAAGCAACTTTCTAATTTACTCCTATAATCAAATTTTCTTCATTCTTTTGGTATGTTTATTTGAAAAGCAAGAATGTAAGTTTAGATGCCGGCCCATTTTTGGTGAACAACCTGGGTTGTTCTTGCTGATTGGACAGCACCAATAAACAAGTGCTGTCTGTGGTGCTGAACCAAATATTTGCTTTCTCCTTAGCTTAGATGCCTTCTTTTTCAAATAAAGATAGCATGAGAACGAAGAAAAATTGATAATAGAAGTCAATTAGAAAGTTGCTTAAAATTGCATGCTCTATCTGAATCATGAAAGAAAAATTTGGGTTCAGTGTCCCTTTAAGGTGAAGGTAATCTTTGATGAATTAGTGACCTATTTTTAAAAATACTGTTAAAAACAGGGACACTTTCATTCATCAAAGCTTGCATTTCACAGTTTTTGTAAAAATACCTTTTATTCTGGAAGCCGCTCCAGGGCTTCCCCCGCCCGTCGCAAGTCTCTTCCTACGTCACCAATGACGAATCCGGCTTCCTCCAATCACGGATTCCCCCTCAGAGAAAACATTGCCTGAGGCCACGCCGTGATTGGAGAAAGCCGGATTCTTCATTGTGACATAAGAAGAGACTTGCGACAGGCTCGGGGGAAGCGCTGGAACAGCTTCCAGAATAAAAGGTAAGAATTTTTACAAAAACGGTGAAATGCAAACTTTGATGAATGAAAGTGCCCCTGTTTTTAATAATATTTTTAAAAACAAGGCACTGATTCATCAAAGTTTACCTTCACTTTAAATTAAAGCCTCATGGAAAAAAAATATTTTAAAATGTGTTCTTTGACGCACATTATATAATTTATATGTCAACTTTCCCTCTAAAATAAAAAGGTAAATACATTTAGGCTTTAAATTATTAAAATCACATTGAATGAAACGGTAAAATATCTGTCCTCTTTTCTTTTTAATAGTTAGCACAGATGTTTCATACAATAGCCATGAAGGGTCACATGCTTGTCACTTGTAAAGCAATTCTCATGAGTTGTTGACTATGCAGCTTACTTGTAAAGCATCCATGGTGTTATATAAGAAACATTGATATTACGTGATATATAGCGTAAATATGATTTTATGAGAATATAGTGGCATTATGTACTAATGCTTGTAAACTGCAGCTTTATAAATCCCCATATAAATTATGTTAATAAAGGCTTAATCCATTATATTAATACACCAGGTATACCTCACTGTACAGCGCTTCACTTTACAGCGATTCGCTAATACAGCGCTTTGTGGAGCTGAAGTTCAACCTCCAAGGATTTTAAAACAGTGCTGTAATCTTCGTGAGATTGCAAGAAAAGTGACTGGCACCATTTTATTATGCTTAGTTCACTCTGTTTACAGCATTACAGTGCAATCTGTGTCTCAGTGCTATACTCTTGCAAATTGTACTGCAGTGATTGTCACTATTTTACAGGTACAGTATTTATTGAATACTGTGCTGTGCGAGTGTTAAACTAAACTTAGCGCTATTGTACACCTAATATAAGTTAATTAAAACATGTTTTTAAGTTGTTAAACACACTGGCAAGTGAAAAGAAAGCTAAAACTGCCTTGTTTCACTTTAAGGCGTTTTTCACTTTACAGCGGGGCTCCGGTCCCTAACCCGCTGTACGAGCGGGGTATACCTGTAATATTGATCACCTACTCTATGACATATAAATGCCATTATATTTGCAAGCATCATACCCCAAAAACCTGCTGTGAGGATCACTAATATATATATATATATATATATATATATATATATATATATATATATATATATATATATATATATATATATATATATATACTGTATATATATATATATATAGAATAGAACATTTTAGATTTAAGATACGTGTCTCATTTCCAAGTATAAACCAAATTATACAATATTTACAGATATTGACAAGCACACAGTGTTATATTGCCATATATCAAAGTCTTTCTGTAAATTTAAACAAAAATCTACAGAGACACGTTTTATAAGCAGTAACGTCATTCCTCCGATTTGTACAGATATAGTCAGGTGCTTTAGTATAAAAGATAACTAACCTATTAGTCACAGCTACACTCAGTGTTTCACTGCAGTTCTATAATGAGATAAAATATTCTACACGTGCTGCAGCCTGCTCAATCACGTTTACACATCAAGTCACGCCAAGTGAGACTAGTTATTTTTACCTATTGTGATTAAACGTATAGCTCTTTATCAATTATCATTTAAATTATGTGGGCAATTTCATGTTATCTCATTGTATCCTTATGTATAGAGTAAAACAATGAGCATTTCATAAAATAAACATAGTACCAAATAGATAAGTGAAAGTAGTATTGAATGATAACCTGAGCAAGTTTCTAAGCTTTTTTATAGGATGTGGTCCCATGTAACCAGTTGTATGCATTTTCTGTCTTTCTTTCTTTCTTTCTTTCTTTCTATCTATTATTTATCTCTCTACCAATACAACTCTATCTATCTAATCAATCTATCTACCATTACACCTCTATCAAATCTATCTATCTGTCTAACAATACACCTCTATCTAATCTATCTATTTATCTATCAATCTATCTATCTACCATTACACCTCTATCTAATCTATCTATCTCTCTAAAAATACACCTCTATCTGATCCATCTATTTAGCTATCAATCTATCTCTCTGCCAATACACCTCTATCGGTACTCGGACAGAATGCCGATGGACAAAATGCTGAAGCATATTTGTCCAGCAGACATATGTCCGAGAGACTTTGTTCTGAGTTTGGCCGAGGGCAGATACTCTCCAGAGTGCTCTTTTCTAATCAGAGCCTTGGGCGCTGCAACCGTCACTGGAACCTAACCATTGGTTAGTCTTGTAGTTCTCTGTCTGGGTAAAACTCTACTATCTATCTATCTACCTACCTACCTACCTATCTAGCTATCTAATCTAGCTATCTATCTTGTGGCCAGACTGTTATCGGACGGCCATTTGTCTGTCTGAATATTATACGTCACACAAATGTCATTTGGACAAATGTCCGTCAGATAACAGTCCGGCCATACACCTCTATCTAATCTTTCTATCTATCTATATATCTATCATCTATCTATTATCTATTTCTCTATCTGTAAGTGTGTATGTCTGTCTATCTAATCTATCTATCTATATCTTTCTATCAATCAATATATCTGCCTGTCTGTCTTTCTGTCTGTCTGTCTACCTATCTATTTAATCTATCTATCATCTATCTATCTACTTTTCTATATTTATGTCTGTCTATCATCTATCTATCTATCTATCTATCTATGTATCTATCTATCTATCTAATGTATCTATCTAATCAATCAATCTATTTCTCTGTCTGTCTGTCTGTCTTCCTTTCTTAATGGATGATGTAGATGTTTATGTTTTCCTTTTTATGCAAACTCCTTTCAGGAATCTGGCAGCATATTACCAGTAATCAGCAAGTCCCCACCTTAATATTATGTCCTAAACTGCTAAAGTGAACAATAATGTGCTATGTGTGATTGCAACATTTTGTGTTCATAAGCAAGTAAGAAACATACAAGAATCATTGTTCATGCCCTGCCTTCCTCCTTATGTGTAACACTGGAATATAGTGATTAAGTACATTTAAGGTCACCAAGTACATATTTCCGGTAGACATAAAGAAAGCTTTGTCAATCCTATGACACCTAAATGGCACAAATGTAGCTGATTTTAATAAAAAAATTGAATTTTGAAAAATCTTCCATTTACATAATTAAACGCTTTATACATATTTGTTACTTTCTGAATAAGGGATTTTAAAAGACTCTGACTCTGATCTAATAGTATATAATGCGTTTACATTTTTATTTATTTCTTCTTTAATTGTTACCCTAATTTAATTTAAATTTTAATAGAATGTCCCCCTAGTGCACCATGGTGGTGAATGGCATATCAACGACATCAAGTGCTATAATTATCTTTTGCTGTAAGTTGTACATAGAACTAAACTGTAGAATTCTGCACTAACTTTATAGTAAGGTACTGTATGCAAATAAACGTAATTGTATTTTCTGAGAAAAAATGTAAAAAAAAACATTCTAGCAACGTAATACTTTAGTTTCAGTATTAGCTAATCCTCACAAGGCACTTCCAGGCTTTTGCTTGGCTTATTGTTAGTTTCTTTTGTCTGGTTACCCTTTTTTTAATTTTATTTCCTGCTTTAATACATTGACTTTGCTTCTTACTAAACCCAACATGTCCCATCATGCCACTCTGTACTATTCTGATCTCACATTGAATTAATTAGTTTGCCTCTGCTTTGATCTCTCACTGTAATTTTTGCTCAGTGTCACATGTAGGACCTGTTGGCATTTGCCCATTTTTACATTAATAATCCAGTTTATTAATATCCACACAAAACAAAATGATACACATATGAGTCACTATCACATAAATGTAAATTGTTATTGAAAGCTTTTTTCCTTACACATGGGCATTTTAAGAGAAGCCCAAAACATGTGAGTTGATGGTATTTGTACATTTATTATTGTTTTGTTTCTATTTATGAACTGCTTTATATGATGATAAAGTGACTTTACTTAACCAAAACATTTTTATTTTTTATAAACCCAAATAATATTGGACGTAACATTTTCATATCTACACTTAGTAAACCTGCACCTGTTTGCAAAGTTTTATCATCTAATGATAAACTTGGTTGTGGCAATTCAGATTGTAGAGCAATCAGTTTTATATAGTATAATATATATATATATATATATATATATATATATATATATATATATATATATATATATATATATATATATATATATATATATATATAAATATATATATATATATAAATATATATATATATATTATATTATTATGTAAAATACAGAAATAATTGAGGTCACCACTAAAGTGCCAAATCACAAATATGCAGAAGTGCTTAAGATAGCTCATTATGGGCTTAAACATAGTGTTTCCAATACCTCTAATATGAACAGATAAATACATCTTACAGTAGTGAATGAATTAGTCTTTATATGTAGTGCATCTTAACGTGAGGATAATTAAATGGCAATTATGGCTAATCATTGCATTTCAAATGAAGTCAGCTGAATTCATAAACACCAAATATGGAATACAACATCATATAAGTGCTTATTTGGTTACTACATTATATTTTACTGTTTCTGCTGTAAACTTAGTCCTGTTTTACCTTCATATTTAGCTTCAATGACTGTCACCTATTAGTACAGCTGATATATGTATGAGGGACCAAAAAAATCTGAGGGACAGTTCTTTGGACGCTCAGTGGTCAAAGCAAATAAGTTTGTGTGAGGGGCAGATCTTCTGTCACATTAGGATTGTCCACATTCTAGTTGTTTAATTATTTGTATTTCTTTTTATCCTGGTCCACCTATGACCTTGTTTGCACATGCACTTTCCATTCCTTTGTCCCTTATGTATCCCAGGCAAATAGGAGCATCAACTAAAAACTAAAAACTACATGCTATACCCCCCCCCCTGCCTACCATACCTTCACAAACTTGTTTTATATATACATTTAGGGTAGGGGACAAAGGATCTCAGCTGTGTTCTAGACCCAGACATTGGAGATTTTTAATAAGAACTGGATCAAATGATCAGTATAATCTAATGCTACATAGAGGTCATTAAGAAATGGACATAAGAGACTTTTCTTCATGACTTGAACCCCCATAACTTTAAGAGCATTCTCCACTGCAATTTATAGCACAGTTCATGGAAGACACAGGGTTAATGTATATTTCTGTATTAATTATGAATGATTCTTTCATATAATACCTGGTACTTGAGAGCATTAAGCTGATATTTGGCACTGCTACTGATTAATGTCATGAAGAAGGTGAGGTCACATTCCCAAAGAACTCCTCAGAAGAATGTGAAATTATTATTACTATTATTGGATCAATCCCAAGTTATAAAAGTCCGATCAGCATGAAATGCTGAGAGAAGTAAATAGACTTATTGAGCCTGTAAATGCTTTTAGCAGCTAAACATAACACGATCCATCAGTGTCTCTGTATCTTAAAACAATCACTTCTGTCCCACACAAGGCAAAATGTGCAGTTCTGTGCATTAATGGATATAAGCCTGCTTAACATTTTCTCATATATTAAGGTCACTCATTTTCATGAGTTTGTTCTTTTTATATAAAAAATATAAACAAAAGTTAATGGGATACCATGTTAATAAATATAGGTGTTAGTTGGTTTTAAGCAACAATGGCTAATTAAGGTAAAATACCTGCACAAAAAGAAAAAACAACATTTTCATCAGATCCAATCTTGACCCCATAATGGTCTAAAGTGTTTCAATAAACACAGTTGTTTCTTTATGGTCATCAAACTGATCGTGTCTGATCATTTTTTTTATCAATTTTTAAATATATGAAGTAGCAATTATTTATTTAAAATATAACTGGTGTGGCAGCTTGGTGCACACTTCTCTATTTATTTGGGACATTGGCTGAATATTTACTAGTATCTTTTTTTACTTTAAATCTCCTAACAGCAAAGTGTAAATACATCCAGCAAGACTGATTGTTTTGCTGCTCTGCTTGTAAAAGTTGACAAGAAAATGTAATGAGCATCTCTCTAAATATCCACTGCACTTTCCAGATGCCTCTGTTAAGCCTCATACTTTACAAATGAACTGAAACGTGTTGTTAACATCAACACAGCCCAAGAGGACACTAGAGAAATAACTGATATTAATTAAAGACTTTAGATTCACAACTCAAAAAGAGAAAAAAAAAAAAAAAAAGGAAAGAAATACCTGGATCCAAAAACGATGTATCCAATCACACAGAATGTTACAAGTCTCATAAAAACACCAAAGCATGCTGGATATACACAAATCAAATACACGTGACACAAATATAGCCAGGTACTGTCAGATCCATGTCTACCCAGAGCCAGCAATCAAACCAAATCTATCAGAATCAGATATTCCAATTCATTGTCATTAATAACAATATTAAATACTATTTTTAACTACTTTATAATCATTATATGTAGTATATTATGAAATCTTTTTTTCACACAAATATAGCCAGGTACTGTCAGATCCATGTCTACCCAGAGCCAGCAATAAAACCAAATCTATCAGAATCAGATATTCCAAATCTTTCTCATTAATAACATTATTAAATGCTAATTTTAAATGACTTTATAGTTATTATATCGTATACTTAAAATGTTTCTTAAGTTTGTCAAGTACAGACTTGAACTCAGCTCCAACAAGCTTTAAAAATTAAATAAATTGACACAATAAAAGGTATTAAATACGTACCTGAAAGAATATCAGCTAGGTTATAGTCCTTTGGTATCGCTTTGTAGTCCTAGACAAGTTTCCCAATAGCTTCTACAGTAAATAATGCTTCTTAATGACTGAATCACCTTTATATAGTCACTGGGAAGTACTCTACCTACTAAAAACACATGGCTTATTTGACTCCTCCCCTAACCTGGCAGGAACATTGCACATATAGTACACTTTGCTTTCATGAATAACTTGCCTACAGAATGTTTAAGATTTCTAGGCATAGCTTATAACCAAATAAGGAATATGTATCAATGATTTGTTCCCAAACTAAATATTTTATAGATTGTAAACAAAAGATATTAAAGAATTTTTATATACAAACATAGAATATGTTAGTAAATACTTTATATATATTACATCTATTTGTTAGCAAAATTTGCGTTGATTTGTAATATTTCTCCACTCACACGCCAACACAACTCGAAGTAAACTTTTAACGCGGGTGGGTAGCACTTTAGGACTTCGTATATCGGGACCATATTAACTTCTCCCCAAAGACTTCCACGGAGCAAATTTAAAAAGCTTACGTGCTAACCCGACACAGCATAAGACCTACAGTGCTAAACCTGAAGTTGGTTATCAATATTTTACATTCCAATTGTTCTTCACATAGAAGAAAATGTTATTTTTATTTTTAAATATTTATTTCAATATGTATATACTGTATATATATATATATATATATATATATATATATATATATATATATGATTTTTTAAATTTATTTTTTAATATATAGCTATACCTATATATTTATATGACTATATACAGGTATAGGTATATACAGATATATACAGGTAATATATTTAAAAATATTAAGAATATTTTCTACTATATGAAGAACATTGGAATGTAAAAAAACACAAAACACATAATAAATATTAAAATTGAGCAAAAATGTTTTTTCATGTTTTTAGGTCTTTGAGTCGAAAGGGCTACAATATGTGATCGGGTTGATTTCCGGCGATATTTTAGACCGCTGCTCCATAACTTGTGTTTCTGGCGAGTCTGAAGACTCGCCAGAAACACGGCCCTTCAAGCTCCATACGGAGCTTAATAAATATGGGCCTTGGGCTGCTAGTTTGTCATCTGTGTAAGTCAGTACCAAAACTCCTGTTAAATAATTCATCTAAATATTAATCACAAAGAGAAGGGACAATATAATACAATACATACAGTAAATTACCTCCCTCCCTAATCCCATCTAATATGGTTATTGAATAAATACCGGAAGTATCTCAGATTGTATAAATGCATTCTTAGTAATATAAGTATAAATCGCCAGCAGAGACATAGACTAGGGGGAGTGGTTAACATATTTCTTTTTCTAGGGTATTTCCTAATAAAGGGCTAGATAACGAGGGGCACGCTAATTGTTGCACGCAAATGAAAAGGGGTTTTTCATGGCTCTTTGCATGGACGTAGCGAGCGTATTACGAGTTGAAAGTAAATGCTTGAGAGCAACTGAATTTAATGTACATCAGGATAGCACAACTTCAGAGCTCTAGTGAACTGCTACATGAGACAAAAAACTTGCACAAAACACATCAAAAAATACATTTAAAAGTACAGTTACACTCATAATAACACTATCTAATAAAAATATATATATTTTACATTTGTAATAAAAAGTTATAATGTCTCAAATATATGGGGCAGGCAAAGGGCTTTCAAATAGAGATGCATCAATATACATGTCTAACTATGTATGTATATATATATATATATATATATATATATATACAGTATATATATATATATATATATATATATATATATATATATTGATTGGGTTAGCACTCAGTTGAAAACATTTTACTTTCACCTTGTAATACCTGTGCTACCTGACACACACAAAAAGCTTACTTCTAGCGGAGTTAATGTGCGAGCGGCAGAGATGAATATCGCTCCACTTGTAATCTAGTTAAAATAAATCTGAGAAACAAATATCACAATTATAAAAATAGGGTATCACATAAACAGTAGCAACCACAGCAATGGTTAGATTAGACAATGTGGGTCAATATAGGTCTTGTAACATTGTATTATGGTAATTAAATGGCTCATGTTATATCAGTGTGCCAGTGGAATAATTAGCCCAATCCTGACCTCAGTAGTGTCCACACAACTATAGATGTGCTTGACCTTAAAGCTGCTCTCTATAGCCTAAGGCACTGCATGCCCTCAACACCTCCAATGTGATAGCTCTGTTCACTCGGAACAGCCAAGGCGAAGGCTTCAACAGAGTTGGCTGCATTCTCCTTAACAGGTTCAGAAAGTATTGCCCAGAAAGCGACATATGAGTACTTCTCAAGTGAAGCAAATCTGTCGCACCCTGAAATTCCCAACATGACCTGTAGACATAGGTATCAAGAAGCTCAGAGACTGATAATATTGCCTGCTGTCTGCCATTTCCAAACTATGCGCCGCAGAATTTTCCTTGAGCCACATCTGGAACATCATCATATATTGATTGATTGATTTAAGAATAAATAGAACATTTTCTTCTATGTGAAGAACATTGGAATGGGAAATATTCACATTTCATGTCAGGTTAGAGCACTTGAGAAAATGTGATCGGGTTTGCACGACTTGTTGGGAAATAGGTTTTTCCCACTTTTTGTGCTCCATTGAAGTCTTTGGGGAATACACTTTTTGTGAGTGTTGGTTTAGCACTCAATCGAAAACTTTTTTCTTTCAACTTGTAATACGTGTGCTACCCGACACACACACAAAACTTACTTCTAGCGGAGTTAACGTGCGAGCGGCAGAGATAAATATCGCTCCACTAGCAAATCTGTCGCACCCTGAAATACCCTACATGACTTGTAGAAATAGGTATCAAGATGCTCAGAGACTGATAATATTGTCAGTCAAAGGTCTGCTGCCTGCCATTTCCAAACTATACTCTGCAGAATGTTTCTTGAACCACATCTGGAACATCATCATATGCAATGCTGAATAGTTATAAAACAAAACTTAAATTAGCAGACATATTACAAGACTGATTATGGCAATACTATTTCACTGATTTTATCCAGATCATCATATTAATAGGTCATTAATAGGCTTTATTAGGCCTCCACAAACCAGCTGAACCTGATCAGCAAATATAGGTGAAATATTTGCTGCTGGATTAAAAGCAGAATAGCACGGAAACAGATGATAGCAGATTGTAGCTGTTCCTCTCAGAGTCAGGATCAGTTATGGCTGCCACTGTGATAGGTTATTCTCTGCCATTTAAGAAAATGTGAAACACTTTTTTTCTTTGTGTCCTCTTTTTAGAGGGTATTTTAAGTTGTAACACGGGTTTTAGCTATCCTCTAAAAATAAAAATAATTATTATAAATGATATTGTCCCTGTGACAAGCTAACCCTGGAGTTCTGTACCTTGTCCAACAATAAAGAAGGGGGATTTCATAAAAAGAGACCGCATATCCCTAGATTTCTGCTGGGTAATGACAATGCAGTTATTAGGTATGCCAAACCTATTATCACATCTTACCACTAGATGTCAGCAACACAGAACACGCATTAGAAGATGTATTCAAGTTGCCTAAGGAGGTTGAAAGAAAAAAACACATTGGCTACATAGCAGACAACTAGTTATACAAACATAAATAAATAAATGCACATCTGGAAGATTACAATATTAGCTCTGATTTAAAGGAGCATTCTAGTTTGATAATAATTATAGACATGTGCATGGTGAAAAAATTCGGTTTGGTTCGGTTCGGATCAGATCGATTCGGAATTTTTCAAAGTTCGGTTCGGATCAATTCGAATTCGGAAAATTTCGAATCGATTTGTTTCGGATTCGTTTCGGATTCATTCGGATTCGAAGAAATTCAGCTGGATTCGGTTTGATTTGGTTCGATTTGGTTCGTAAATTCGGCATTTCGGTGTTAGGTGGGATTAGACTAGTATTATACTGTATATTAGGTGTTAACCTAACATACTGTACAATACTAGTGTAATCCCAATGGCCATCCAAATTTACGAATCGATTCGATTCGATCGAGTTCGATTCGGAAAATTCGGCAAAATTTTAATTCGGAAATTCGATTTGATCCGAATCGCCGAATTTGCCGAATTTTCCAAATTTCTGAATCGAACCGAACCGAATCGCACATATCTAATAATAAAGTGCTCTTACTATAACAATGCAAGACTGATGGGTTAAACACCAGTCAGCAGGCAGCATACAATAATAAAATTCACTAGAAAATTAGAACAATTTATTTTTACATCATATTTCCCTCTAATATGTCACAACAGTTATATGTTCTTCTTTATATTTTTTTAAATAATGTAATAAAATCTGTTTTTTTTACAGATTTTACCAGCAATTAGAATTAGTAAGCTATCTATTTATGTGGCTCTTTCGACAAACACTTGCGATATACATGGTAAAATATGCTAAATTATTTGAAAAACACCTTCAATAGTGAAGCATTTTCTCTAAAATATAATTTGCTAAAATAGAGGTTTAATTAAAGGGATATGGAAGCCAAATTGAAGTTTCACGATTCAGAAAGAGCGTACAATTAAAAAGAAAAAAAGTATCAATTTATTTCTTTAGTCAAAATTGCTCAGGAGTGTGCACGTACCTTTACATTTCTGATCTTGTGTTATAAAATGAAATACAGGGGGGGGGGAATGAGCAGCCAATGATAAGACACCTGTCGGGAAATGAGCAGCCAATAATAAGATGCCTGTCTTCTAGCAAGAGATCTTTACATGTGGTGAAATGAAAATAAAAAGAAATTATGGTCCCTTTTCCAATTTAAAACCTGCAGTTATTCAATTCCTTTTTTAACAGCTATTTTATTCTATTAACACCATTGTATGTTTGTATCCAGCAGCCACCACCTAGTGTATTATTAAAGGGACATGAAACACAAATTTTCTTTCATGATTCAGATAGAGCATGTCATTTTAAATAACTTTCCAATTTACTTCTGTAATTAAATTTTCACCGTTCTCTTGGTATCCCTAGTTGAAAAACAGTGAGGTAAGCTCAGGAGCGTGCATGTATCTGCAGGAATATATGGCAGCAGTTTTTAAAGACTGTTATACATTAGCAAGACCACTAGATGGCAGCACTATTTCCTGTCATGAAGGGCTCCAGACATGTGCACGCTACCAATCTAGGTATCTTTTCAACAAAGAATAAAATGAGAACAAAGTAAATTTGATATTAGAAGTGAAAACTTTGTTTAAACTGTATGCTCTGTATGAATCACAAAAGAAATTTTTTGGTTTTCATGTCCCTTTAACTAAAACAACTGGGAGAGAATATTGGTGTCCAATATTGAGCACCTATTAACCCCTCACTTGTTAGTGTCTGTGGTAATTCAGACTATTGCAATTTAACAATGTGTGTATTCCCCAACCAATTTGATAGTTGCCATTAGTTAAGAATTCTGGGACATGACTGGACATTCTGGGGCATGGCTGGGCATTCTGGGGTGCAACTGGGCATGTCTGGCAAAGTTTCTGGTGGTCTCCAGGCTATGACTACGGCATTTTGCAGAAACACGTAAGCCACTTTTTGCTACGCTCCTCCAAGCTATACGTTGTATGGGTACTGCTGTCCTGTACTTTTTAACATTTTGGAAATAAAGTTGAACCTTTTATATACGAGCGGTGGTGAACTTTCTGTTATTTTTACTACATTCAATAACCGGCTTCACCACGCTTATTCTCTGTGTCAGCTATTGCCGCAATAGGATTGGTTAGGGAGCACACACCCCTGGAAGTCCGTCATCAGCATTGCCTGCAGACACTGGTTGGAAGTGCATGGGGATTGCGAACCTGTGGAAAGAATCGAGGAGGCAGAGGAAATAGAGCGTAGCTAATGCACCTGAGTTCCCAAGTGAACAACCGCTTACACTCAGACCAAGGTAAATCTGTTCCCTACAGTGACATCGAGGCATATGACCAAGGAGGTATGTGAAATTGGGACCGCCGAGGCATTTAACTCTACGTATATTCAGTGCTGAGATTCAAAAGGTAAAAATAGTTAGAAGTAACGATTTAGCATTGATCACTTAAAGTGAACGCCTAGCAAGCTAAGGCTGCAGTTTGGGGAAGGCCTCCCGGAATCATAAGTAAAGAAAAGAGTAACTTTGACTTCAGTACCATACCTTCCTGGTCAATAGAGACTATTACTCTCCCGGCGATAAGGGGTCTTCAATTTGGATTCTAAGGTGCTTACAGGCTAATAACATAACCGATCCTAACGAACTGCATTACTAGCTATATCAGCTATATCAGCTATAAGCACATACTGGCGTAGAACAGACAGTAGCTACTTTGTTATTTTGACCCTGGGAAGCCGCCGTAGGAGTTCCGGTATCACGTGGTACACGCATATCACTGGTAGGAAAACCTTACACGGAAGTGCTGAGGGTCACCGTTTGCATCCCCGCATGAAAGGGTCAGTATATTTTGCAAATACAGACTTTCTATTGTTAATCTTCATGAACTATTGACTACGAAGGGGAACTTTTTATCATATGTGCCTGTACAAATCGTATTTCTTGTGAGTATATACATAGCGTGTGGCTATAATTAAAGTTGGAAATCTACACTTGAATCGTGTCTGCGCTCTTCTGTTTTCTCCTTATATTCAGACCACTTATCACGGGATACAGATTATCAACCGTTTGGAGGAGCGGCAGCACTGTTCTGGATTCACGGACAACGTTTACAAACATATAAGAACTGAAATGGACTCATAAACATAAGTATTTTATTGACAATCAGTTTTATTATATGGGGTATTTTTTATATATATAAGTGTGTGATGTTTTATGCATATTAGTGCAAATAGTTTATAACATACATAGTATTTTTCTTGACACCCTTATATACTTGTTTGCGCTTCTCTGTTTTCAGCCCTCCCGTGTGGAGGGTTAAAAAACAAGTGTGTATATATATATATATATATAAGCACATACTACAACAGCATATAACCTTACTTTTTTCTTTGATCCCATGTTTAATTAAGACACATACACCAGAAATTTACATTCATTGTTTATTTTGCCTGCTTTTGCTATAAAATACTTCAAAAATCTCGCTTGTCCTTCCTCCTCCCAGAGAGGCTCCATCATACTTAGAAATGGGGAAATTTACCTGAGCTTGCAACATTCTACACAGTGATTAGTTAACTCAGATCACAAAAATATTTCCCTTACTGGCCATAGCCCAGGAATACAACTTCTACCACTTCATACATACAGGTCATAAACTACAAAGCTGACACATCACAGACTGCAAAATGAAATGTACTTTTCAATTGTACATTGTGTGATGAAAAGTAATAGTAATGTGATAATGTTTTTACAGAAGAATCCACTTCCTCTCATGCTTAGTTGTTTTTTAGTTCATGTTCCATAACAATCACATGATCAGGAATCAGAACATCAAAAACTTTCTCTGCCGAACGTGACTCCCAGCATTGCTAAGTCTGACTCATCTGACGACTGACAGGTTCTACTACAGTACAGTAGGGAATTTGGCAACATTCAGTGGTATATTGATTTGTAAATATTTTGCATACATTTGTACAGTGTGCTACCACTTATTTTACAACTTATTTTTGCACTGCATTGCATTATAACCAGTGGAGACTCTTCCATATGGGTGTTGAATAATTATCCCTCGAATCCACCAGGATTACATTCAATAAATCCACTTTGGATATGCTCTGGATAATATCTTTTGCGCTGTGTAATACTTGTAATAACCCCTAATGTCACTTCACTACACACTTGTACACTATTCACTTTTTACCACCAGTCCCAGGTAAATATTTTATGTGTAGTTCCACAGAAATATATCCACTATACTGTACTCATAGTAATTCCAGGCTAAATGAATTTCCAGACAATCAGTTCTTTACCAGAGAGAGAGCTTTAATTACAATCTGCCCAAATTACAAAGAGGTTACAGAGATGGTTACATTAAAGGGTTTTCACTCATACTCTCAAACACACAATGTATCCTATCTATCTGTTCTTATAAGGTGTGTGTATCTGTGTGTGCACTTACCAAAATCCTTTCTTCCTATCTAGAATGACTGTGTGTGGTTGCATGTGTGTGTTTGCGCATGTGTGTGCAGAGTGTCAGTGTGTGTGTGTGTATACCTACCAACCGTCCATCCCAACTGCCCCCTATCCCTCTCAGCTGTCCTGCTTATATCCTGAGATCTTTCTTTACTTTGGACAAGCTGACTTTCTTGGGAAGGGTGAAGTACTTTGCATATGTTAAGACACTGGGGCCTATCTATCAAGCTCCGAAAGGAGCTTGACGGCCCGTGTTTCTGGCGAGTCTTCAGACTCGCCAGAAACAGCAGTTATGATGCAGCAGTCACAAAGACCGCTGCTCCATAACCCTGTCCGCCCTGCTCTGAGCAGGCGGACAGGAATCGCACCAATTCAACCTGATCGAGTACGTTCGGGTTGATTGACACCCCCTGCTGGCGGCCCATTGGCCGTGAGTCAGCAGGGGGCGGCGTTGCACCTGCAGCTCTTGTGAGCTGCTGGTGCAATGTTAAATGTGGAGAGCGTATTGCTCTCCGGCATTCAGGGAGGTCTTGCGGACCTGATCCGCACTGTCGCATCAGGTCCGCAAGACATTTCTTAAATATGCCTCCTTGTCTATTTGTTGTTAGTTTTATCTACATGTGTCAATAATCACATCCTTCCATTTAATTATTAATATTATTCTATATTTATAAAGCGCCAACAGATTCCGCAGCGCTGCCCCTGGGTACAAGGATAACAGTACAATGGAGAAACAATACAATAAAAGACAACATTTTACAGACAAATACAGGGGGAATTGAGGGCCCTATTCCCGTGGGAATTTACAATCTAGATGGGTAGAAGGATGGGAAACAGGAGGTTGAATGTAGAATGTAGACCTTTGTTACACATATACACAGACACACAAAGTCAGGCCAAGTCAAACCAGCACAGACAAATTCAGTACAAATAAACTAGCAGATGCATAGAAATAAACAAGCCAGGTTCAAACTGTGGTCTAGATTACAAGTGGAGCGCTAAATGATCTTGCTCCAGCAGGAGCGCAATAATTAACCAGTCATTACAAGTGGCTGGCTATTGTTACCGCAAGCTTGTGGTAGCAATTAGGGCTCCGAGAAATAACCAGAGATCCGATCTCTGGTTAATTTCCTAAAAGTGCCCCAAATGCCCTCAAAATAGAGGGCATTGTAGTTTTTTTATATAAAAAAAAATATAGCATTTAAAAAAGAAAAAAAAACTACAGTAGACAGTTTTGGAGCTTTAAAGTTGGTGGGAGTGGGCGTTAGAAAAAAATGGCACTGAAAAGTGCCTTTACATTGTCACTTGTAATCTAGCCCTGTATAAGCAGATCTTTTAAAATCAGATATCACCAAGTAAGGAGCACTTTAAGTTTGCTATTGCTTTATTTCAGATTGCTCCAGTGTCAAAACAAAAAAGTTATTGCCGATCCCCAAAATAGGAAATAGAGATCTCAGGATACATCACTGATGTCTAAGTGTACAACTTCCAACCCGATTACTTGGTGACATCTGTCACTTCTACGGAGACATTGCTCTGTCAAAAGACCTTTTGGCCATTTAGGAGATACAGAGAAAATCCGGCCAATCATACACCAGATAAGAGTCACGTGACTTTGGAGCACGTAAGGAAATGCCAAGGCAGTCAAACCTGTTTGGTTTGTATATCCCCCACACGAGGAATATCACAACCTCGAGTGTAACACTGCGGGATCACCTTTTTTGCCCGTCACGAGATTATAATTTCTATCCACTGCAGTGCAATCCTTCTTTTTAACTGGTAGCGTTTTTATATTGTATACCTATGCTTGAGATCAGTTTTATTATTTTTTATTATGTATTCACTTAATTTACAGAGTAGAGGAGGTTCTGTATATTTTAGCAGTAGCTAGGGTTGAGTAACTTAGGATTGATTCATCTCATATTGTTTTGATAGCAGTCTCTCATTGGCCTCTCTTTTGCTGCTATTTTTCTGTAAATGGTTTACATTTTTCTGTTATCTTTAAATTGCTTCACTGAGTAGCAAAAGAAAGTCAAAGCAAAATATCCATCTCTGTGTCTTTAATCAAATCTAGATTATATACTGTCCCAAAGTAAGAATAATCAGAAATTCTACTGTGCTCTATAACATTTTTATGTCTGCATCATTCCTAGACAATATTTTCCATAAAGTACGATTTTTGTATAACAATTATGATTTTTATTGCAATTAAAGGGCCATAAAAAAACATTTATTTTTTATTCAGATAGGGCATACAATTTTAAACAACTTTAATGTTTCACTTATTCACTTTATATGATTTTTAAATTACATTTATGACTCCTATTGTAAAGTATGCATCATCTTCACATACTTAAAAACAGGTGATGCCCTTTTCTGTGGCTCACTGTTATCAAGTCAAATACTACCTTAAGAGAATTAGCACAGAGAATCTCATAAGCCCAGAGAACATTAGTTCATTGGGCCCTGTAAGAGAACAGACAACCCACACATACTGTACAGAAAAACTGGAACTAGACTATTGAAGACTGAAAAAAGATGTCAGGCTCTGAATTTGGCAAAAACAGCATGAATCCATGGACTCGCAATGTCTGATGAAAACTGTGCAAGGTGGTATGGGGGTGTTATGGTGTAAGGAATGTTTTCCTGGCATAAGTTGGGTCCATTGATACCCCTAGATTCACGTCTGATTGCCACAGCATATGTAAACATTGTTGCTGACCAAGTGCACCTGTTCATGTTGATAGTTTATCCTCCAGCAGGATAATGCGCCGGTGCACAAAGCCTTCATCACTATGGGATGGTTCCTGGAACATGACAATGACTTTTCTTTGCTACAGTGGCCCACTCAGTACCCAGATCTCAATCCTATTGAACATCTTTGGGATGAGCTGGAAAGAGCTATTCACTGCAGGCCTACACCTCCATCAAATCTCCAGAAGTTGCTTGACACACACATGTCTGCAGGGTACACAATACCTCCACAACGTTTTCAGAATCTTGTTTTTTGTGTATTGAAGGCTAAAGGAGGCTCAACACGCTACTAGGTAGCTGTACCTAATAAAGTGGACATACAGTGTGTATATATATAAATATATATATACATCTCACAAAAGTGAGTAGGCCCCTAACATTTGTGTAAATATTTTATTATATCTTTTCATGTGACAACACTGAAGAAATGACACTTTGCTACAATGTAAAGTAGTGAGTGTACAGCCTGTATAACAGTGTAAATTTGTTGTCCCCTCAAAATAACTCAACACACAGCCATTAATATCTAAACCGTTGGCAACAAAAGTGAGTACACCCCTAAGTGGAAATGTCCAGCGGTTTAGACATTAATGACTGTCTGTTAAGTTCTTTTGAGGGGACAGCAAATTTACACTATTATACAGGCTGTACGCTCACTGCTTTACATTGCAGCAAAGTGTCATTTCTTCAGTGTTGTCACATGAAAAGATATAATAAAAAAATTACAAAAATGTGAGGGGTGTACTCACTTTTGTGAGATACTGTATATATATATATATACATACACATACATTTACATTAGAATCCTTCCCAGCAGCCCTTCTCAGTCACCTTGCCATATCCAATATCGCTATTTAACTCATTTAAAGCCTTTTTATTAATTTAAATGTTATATTTTAATTAAAAATGTGTATATATGAGTGTAATACTTAATTTTAATATGTTACTTGTGTCTTGTGAAACTTTTTTAACCTTAACTCTATACTTCAGGTCTTAGGTCACACTAAGTCTTCTATAGCTATTTGGCTTTTGCTCGGGCACAACCCATAACTTTCAGATTGTAATATCAGCACTGTGTAGCACAGTTGTGATAACCATTGAAAGTAAAGGGTGCACTAGAGCCGTGATAAATCTTCTCTGGACTTCTAATATCAAGTTGCATGCTAGTTTCAGGTCTCTTGATACTGCTTATCATGCCCCTTGCTAGCATTAGTGCACCACTTGTAATCTGGGCCATAATCAGCTCGAAGTTGCAGATGGACATGGTTCTCGGGGTAAACAAGTAACATCTGCTGCCCACATTTAACAATGCCCAAGCAAATGATTGTGCAGCCATGGCTTCTTATGTGACATAGGGAAGGGTTTTCCCAGATGTATAAATCCAGGATAATATCTCTGCCACTTCTGAGGGGATGGAGTGGTTAATAAGTTGCGGTTTTATGACAGCTGCTTTTTACCTTGCAGTTGCAGGATCAGATGAGCGCGCCTGCATCAGGAGGGTTTTCAAGCTACGGATACAGCTTTACTAATGTAGCCCCATTGCATATTGAGTATCAAATAACAATAATAGAAAATGGTAACAATATTCTTAAAATAGAAATATTATTTCTTCCTGGGTCCAGCTGCAGCCACACTCAACATCTCACAGTTGTCTTTACACCATGGGGGTTCAATCAGGAATAGAGTTGGAAACTTTTATTTTAGAAAATATGGGAGTCTAAGGAATAGACAAATTTCATATAGGAAATCCACAAAATATACAGTAGGTACTGAAAAAAACTTTATTTTACAATTTTCATACAGTATAATAAAAATTTTCATAGAATCAACTTCATTCACACAGTCTAGCTTCATACATTCAACAGCTTTCTGAAAATTTGTGAATTTTAATTATCATTTAAGGCACCATGGGAGTAAAGGCATTAAACTGTCAGATACATCAAAGTTATTAACTAAATAAGAGTACAAGAGAACAGTATTACATATTTGAAATGTTGATTTTGCATGTTGTAAAAAGTGCAGATAAATAAGGGAGCCTGGGAGACTGAAAAAAATGTTTAGACAAATAAGGGAGCGTTGGCAACCCTAGGCAGGATCCTAAAAGAATAGATGAAAACAGCTCCAATGGTGTCATAAAACAGTCAAAAGAAAACAAAATGCAGTATATTCACTTGCAACATTTCATGCTTTATGTAAATTGTTTACTATTTTATTTATAAGTTTCATTTGCAAATCATGCAAGACTGCTCATATTTCTATTTCATTACATGTGTTTATTAAATACATGAACATATTAAGATTATAAAAAGAGTAACAAATAAATATGTTATACAATTTAAGAAACACATATAATATTTATATTGTATATAAAAAGCTAGATAACACAGGATGCATAAGGTGCACACCACATTGGATCTGGTGCAATTATTATTCAGGTTAAAATCCCTCTCCACTGCCCTGGATTATGTGACAAGGATGAACAACCAAGCTCTTCATCCATAAACTACATCAAGTGGGAGAGAATATGTAAAGGCAAAAAGCTACATAAGGCTCAAAAATAAAAAATATGAAAAGCACACAAACATCAAATTAAATATAACTCAGCCGTTTTTTTTAAATCAGCTGTCAAGGTGGGAGCTGATCAACAGAAATTAAATGAGACTAATCAAGCAAAAATGAATGTAAGAATTATCTCTGTGGCATAGAATATATTAGTCTTTAGTACTTCCTGGGAAGGCAGCAAATATTCCACATGTGCATGTTGTGGCCACTGAATAAATAATTAGCTATCTTTAGATAAATATCTTGTTCATGGCTACAACACCAGGGATTCACATCTTAGAAGTCTATTGAAAAATGAATAGTTTTCAAAGTTTAACACCTACCCAACCCCAAGGTTGCTGAGTTAATTGGATGATTAGTAAAAGCATGCTACAACGATTGATTTGACTAAAGGTTATTAGCAGGTTCGACATACTGATGAGAGAAAAGATAAGACTGGTGTGTTCTAGTAAACTGTGTTACTGTACAGATTACATGGTATCCATGCCATATTTCATAGTGGATACAATTCTAAAAACTTTTATTCATTATTCTGCTACTTATTTTGATGATAATACTATTGATAATACAGATTGGGAGCATCGTCTTCCAAATGTTCAGACAGTATTTGGTTTAACTATGAACCCATCAAAATGTACTACTGACCTAAACAAGGGGGAAGATTTATCAGGCTGCATTCAAAGCTTTTTTAAGTGTTGTGGTACAAACTTGCTTATGCAGCCAAAAATTTATAAAGTAAAAACTGCTACTTTAGCCACTCTGCCACTTCAGAGGTGGCAAGATAAATCACCCCAACACTTGATCATTCAGGGTGATTGATATGCAATCTAAAATTTTGCCATGTGATGATGCATCCCAAGTGGTGATTGCAGGTGGACCGGTTCTCTATTTGTTCTCTATTTGCGAACTTGTTTAACTGCAATCTTGATACATTTTCCCCAAAGTCAAGAATTTTCTTTGAAATAGGCCGGGATTAACCTTACTTATATAAAGTTTTGGATGAAGATGAGGCACTAGCAAAAAGCACTAAGAGTTAAAAATCAATGGAGGGCTGAATAAGGAAAAGGGATGGGGTGTATCCCCCCTAGAGGTGAATACAGATCCCTTTACCTAGGTATAATTCGTACAAGTTGTGGTATCAACCAGATATTAAATCTTATAAAAAACACTCTATAAAAACAATTAGATCCAAAATAAAAAAGTACACTTATATATACAGTATGATATATTTAACAATTTATTACACTATATAAAAAAAAACAATAATTAATTCCCTTTAAAAAAATTATAGAATAAATTAGTGTTGCAACACTAAAAAGAAAAGAAAAGAAAAAAAGAGCTCATATAAGAAAGTTTTTTAAAAAACAAAAACAAAAAAACAAACAAAAAAAAAAACACCCCAACACGCATACAATATCAAAAAAATGATCTTGTTAAAGAAATTGTGCTATAAGCTTGGTGTTGCTCCTGTATATAGTCCCATCTAAGAAGCGCTTATTTGAACATATTTGTAGTCCAAGTTATGTGGCACTGTCTTTGTTTAGTATATATAGGTTTATATCCAAATTTTGAGAAAGTGTTGCATTGGCATTAATACAATGTTTCTATTCAGTGTATTGACTATACCTATATTTTGAAGAGATCAGTTCTTATGAATAATTCAGTAATGTGCTATACAGCTTCATATGACTGGGATTTCTTAAAATATTGTTCCAATAGAAGACATGCCTTTAACCTTTAAGTGTGTCATATTAGTATATCAAGCAGTCAGAACGGTTACCGTGTATCAAGTCACGCTTTCATATGGTCTCTGTGATTATCAGTTTCTCCTTTCTAAGATAATCATCATATTACCTCTTCCGTGGTTTCTATTACCTCTTCCGTGTTTTTTTAGTGTTAGGTTTTTTTATTGGGCGGGGAGTTTACTGTTAGTGGGGACTTGTTTATTTTGAATGTAAAAGAGCTGTTTAACTTAGGGCAATGCCCTACAAAAAGCCCTTTTAAGGGCTATTGGTAGTTTAGAATTAGATTAGAGGGTGTTTTTATTTTGTTTTTTATTTTTATAAGGATTACGTTAATCTTTTACATTTTTATAATTTGTTTATTATTTTCTGTAATATTAGATTTTTTTATTTTCTGTAATTTTAGATTCATTTTAACTTAGTTTATTTTTATTTTTAAAGTAATGTTAGGTTTTTTATTTTAATAGTTACTAACGTTAGTATTTTTTAAGTAGATAATTTGGGTTAATTTAGGGGGTGTTGGTTGGTGGATTTAGGGGTTAATACTTAGTTATTACTTGCGGTGTGTGTTTGATGGCAAATATAGGGCTTAATAGTTTATTTAGGCATATTGCATTGTGGGGGGTTGTCGGTTTAGGGGTATATACTTTTATTAGTTCTGAAGTGGGTTTGATGGCGGATATAGGGGTTTTATACGTGTCAGGTTTATTTTTGCAAGGCCGGTTAGTTTACAGGATATTTTATATTTATTTTTTTATTCTTATGAAGTTTCTAAAGTGCCGTAAGTCACTAGCGGCTCCAGAAATTTGTATTTACGCTCATTTCTCGACATCGCTAGTTTATCCGACTTACAGCACTTTATGAATTGCCGGTGGGGTTTATTGGATACCCCGATGTGCGAGGTAAAATTACGGGCTGCGCGGGTTGCAGCACTTGCGCTGAAACCTGCGCTGTATATGTAATCTTGCACATTGTGGTAGGGGACTTTTCTATCTGGTAGACTGGAATAGTTATTCTGTCACTGGAGATCTTGGATTCCTGCTTGGCATCTTCACACCCCAAACCTTGTCTCTGCATTCCATTGTCAGTTTCCATCTTAAGGAGGGGGCAAAGTCAAACTGTGTGGTTGCCTAGTTATGCAGTTTCATTTGACGTCAAATGGCTCTAATTTTGGGGTTTATGGTTGCTTTTCTAAGTTTACATTTCCCCACACGCATCTATTTAATCTGGGGATTTATGTGAGCAGATGCCAATTTGTTGAAGTTTGTACTGGGTGCGTGAATTTTTGCTGGATTCCCACATGTCAACCTTCCTGTTTGTTTTTTGACTACACTTTAGATAGCCTTTCTGTATCTCTCTGACAGAACATGTTTGATCTATTGCCTAAACCTGACTAAGCCTTTGAGACGTCCTTCTGTACCTTTTTGCCAGTCTGTTGCCAACCTCTGATTGTGTTTGATACTTCTTAATATTTACCCTCCACTGTCCTGCTTCAGTGTGTCCTGAGTCTACCTGCCAATCTGTCCTTCTACTGCTTACAGAGCATCCAGACAGAAGATCTTCAGGTGAGTCATACCATTCTGCTGCTGTGCTGTGGGTAAAATTCTCACCCACAACATCCTACTCATTATGTTGAGATAGTCTGCCTGATTCATTACTCAGCTACTGGGCCCCTTCCTGGTTGGACATTTTCATCTACCCTTGCATAAGTCTACAAAATTCTCCCATCTTTCCGTCTCAACTATATTCTCATTAATAGTAAACACAAATTGGGACAGATTATGAGTAGAGCACTATTCAATGCTCCCGCTCAAGCATTAACTGTGCTAGAAGTAAGCTTTTTGTGTGCACAAGGTTGTGCTCATATTATGAGTTGAAAGTAAACTGTTTTCACTCACACAATAACCCGACAAGCGAATAAAGCCGAAGTTAGAATATTGCGTGTGTTCATGTGTTCCCGCATAGAAGTCAATGGAGACACTCTACTCGCACGCAAACCTGTTCACATTTTCTCATGTGCACTAACCCGACATAAAAATATGAATATTTCACATTCCAATGTTTTTCGCATACAATAATATGTTCTATTTATTCATAAATACATATTTCTAAAATATATATCTATACATATTTATATATATATATATATATATATATATATATATATATAAACATGAATATATATATGTGTATTTATAAATACATATGTGCAGAACATTGGAATGTGAAATGTTTATAGTGAATACTTAGTTAAAACCTTTATGAAATAGGAATATTGCATACATATGTTTTTTTTCATGTTTTTGTCTACTTAATTGCAAAGGGTTTCAATGCCCTTATATATGTCTTATGTGTGTACATATGTATTAATGTGTTTATATGTGTATGTATGTCTGTAAATACATATATTATACATATATATATAAATATATAATCAAAACCAGGACTGTTGGGGGTACTTGAGGACTGCGATTAGAAAAAACTGCGCTAACCCAACGAGCGTTAACTTGAATTGCGCTCAAGCAGTCGCATTTACTTTTAACTTGTAATATGAGCGATAAACCAGATGCCCTTTTTATTAGCTTTTCACAACAAGACACTGCTAATCCATGTGGGCAAAATAGATAACATTGTGCTCTCTCCCGTGGAGTTGTGGCTTACACTGCACTAATTGGCTAAAATGCAAGTCAATAGATAATAAAGTCATGTGATCAGGGGGCTTTCAGAAGATGCTTAGATACAAGGTAATCACAGAGGTAAAATGTATATTAATATAACCATTTTGGCTGTGCAAAACTGAGGGAATGGGTAAGGATTATCTAACATTTTTTAAACAAAAAATAATTTGGAGTTTACTTTCCCTTTATATTTCAAGAAAAGAGGACAAAATAAGTAGTAAAAATATATTGCAAGGTTGCTTTATTACACATATACATTTTATATTAAAAAAAAAATCTCAAAGTGTTTAATATGCCTTTAAGTTCTGCCTAAACTGTAAAATCCTCCTCCTTAGCTCCTGTTTGTATGTCTAACCCAATATCTCCCTAAATACACCTTCTCATACTGTAAAGTTTGCATAAAAATGTCTCCTCACCTCATCTTAGAGTGGTAGAACAAGAATAAAGTCATTTCAGGTTACTTCCTTACACCTCTGGAGCACGTTGAATTTGGATATCTGCCAAGCACCTTCTTTAATATTTAAAGGGGCATCACATAACTCTCATGTTAAAGGGACAATAAACTAAAAATGTTATAAATGCTGTAACTGTGCATATTTAAACACTTTTTCAACCCACTTTCATTAGTTAGTTTGGCCACTTTTCCACTAAAGATATTGTGGGGGAATTTATCTGATCTTCAAGGAACTAGAATGCAATTTGGAGAATCCAGAACACAGACACTACAACAGTTCATACAGAGATTGCTTGTTCACTTATAAAGGTTCCTAAATAACCACAGCAAATGCAATAAAACAAACAATAGTAAAACAGGATTTTCAAGAGCTATGTCCTTGAACTGCAAAAGAATCATCTTACAATGACTGTTTTAAATGCTGTAAAACATTTATATTATATGTAGAGTGTCCGCAATGCAATTCATAAATGATCAATATATAAATTTTTGTAAATAATTATCTATTAATGTACAATCAAATATATGCACATGAGCTTACTCAATCAATCTGATGCGTTTCTAAGTTGTTCCCACTCTTAATTAGATAGTAAGCTCTTTGGGGGAGAAACTTCATATGTACTGCGTTCTATCCCTGTTAAAGTTTACTTATATTCTTTTGTATTTCTTTTTTTAAATCTGTAACATTATGAATAAGGGCAGTGGTGTGCAAATAAAGATAAATAAATAGCAATTAGTTGTCAGAATAAGATTGCAGGGGCCATGTGTCTTACCTCAGATGTTAGTGGGGCATATAGCTGGCAGATTGGGACTGCAGGGGCAATGCATATTATCAGTGATCTAAATGTCTCTAACCTAAGATCTATTTTGGATATAAATATGACATAAAGGAGCTGCATAAAAAATGTATCTGAGCTGAGTTCTAATTCATATATAGATACTTAGAGGAATTGCTGGGATCATGTGATCTCATGCTGTTAGCTGTGTGTGTTACTGGCATCCCATGGCTTACTGTGCTGTGTGTTACTGGCAACAAAAGGGGGTAGTCAGTGTGTAATTTGTGTTGTTTTCCAGTAAAGGGGTTATTTACTGCAATTATTAGCAGCTAAATTTCTTTACCCCAAATTGTCAGGACAAAAAAATACTACTCATTTGAAGTTCAGACAAATTATTATTATTACTTCCTGCATGATATTTGGCTCTGACAACAGTCCTGTGACTCACCACGCCTTACAATACTGTACACATGCGGTAATGCAAAAAATATATGACAGGCTGTATTAAAATGTTCTCTATAAGTCTTTTTTAAAAACAATGTACTGTATGTAGTGCCCAATGATCAGGAAACAGGAAGTGAAACTCACCAATCACGTTCAATCATAGATTAGTTTGCTTATTAACAACAAAGTCTAAATCACATTTTTATAAAAAAAAAAAAACGTAGTACCCTGTGGCATTGTGATACAATTACTTATGGAAAATACAGTAACATTGGGGACACTGTATGTCAGGATGTCACTACTGTGGCAAATTATGTCCTCTCAACTCCCTGCCAGTTAAATAAAGATGTTTTGTTTTGTTCTACTTATATGCAACCAACAACTATACCCAAATTCTGCTGTTCTTTTGTTCTATTAGTTCCTGACATTGCAGAATTCCAATGTTACTTAAAGGGACATGAAACCCATATTTTTTCTTTCATGATTTAGAAAGAGCATGGAATTTTAACCAACTTTCCAATTTACTTCTATCTATCTATCTAAATATGCTCAGTAGCTGCTGATTGGTGGCTGCACATAGATACCTTGTGTGATTGGCTCACCCATGTGCATTGCTATTTCTTCAACAAAAGATATTTGAAGAAATAAGCAAATTAATTGACGTAAATTGTAATGTTGTTTAAAATTGTTTTCTTTAAAAATAAATCTTTCATGATTCAGATAGAATATGGGATTTTAAGCAACTTTCTAATTTACTCCTATTATCAAATTTTCTTCGTTCTCTTGCTATCTTTATTTAAAAAGTAGGCATGTAAATCTCAAGAACCGGTCCATTCTTGGTTCAGAACCTGGGTTACGCTTGCTTATTGGTTTGCTAAATGTAGCCACCAACAAGCAAGCGCTATTAAGAGAATGAAGAAAAATTGCTAGTAGGAGTAAATTAGAAAGTTGCATACAATTTCTGCTCTATCTGAATCATGTTAGGTTTCATGTCCCTTTAAATAGAGCTTACAGACTGTATAGTATGGCATAGATTAAGTATATTAAAAGGACACAGGAAGTCAATACTTTGTGGAAACTATACAGCCCCAAGATACTATTGCAAGGTGTTTGTTTAAACAAAGGAGTCATTGAAAGGGACATGAAACCCAAAAATGTTCTTCTGTGATTCAGACAGAGCTCAGCATTTTAAACATGTTTCTAATTTACTTCTATTAACAAATTTGCTTTGTTCTCATGATATTCTGTGTTGAAGAGATACCTAGGTAGCATCTGATGCAGTACATGTCAGGAAATAATGCTGCCCTCTAGTGTTCTTGCAAATGGATAAGATTCTTGCAAAACTGCTGCCATATAGTGATCCAGAAATAAGCCGACTTAACAAACCTTATAAATCTATTAACCTCTAATCCGCCAAACCCACACAACGCAATAATCCTAATAAAACTATTAACCCCTAAACCGCCAAACCCACACAACGCAATAATCCTAATAAAACTATTAACCCCTAAACCGCCAAACCCACACAACGCAATAATCCTAATAAAACTATTAACCCCTAAACCGCCAAACCCACACAACGCAATAATCCTAATAAAACTATTAACCCCTAAACCACCAAACCCACACAATGCAATAATCCTAATAAAACCATTAACCCCTAAACCGCCAAACCCACACAATGCAATAATCCTAATAAAACCATTAACCCCTAAACCGCCAAACCCACACAACGCAATAATCCTAATAAAACTATTAACCCCTAAACCGCCAAACCCACACAACGCAATAATCCTAATAAAACTATTAACCCCTAAACCGCCAAACCCACACAATGCAATAATCCTAATAAAACCATTAACCCCTAAACCGCCAAACCCACACAATGCAATAATCCTAATAAAACCATTAACCCCTAAACCGCCAAACCCACACAATGCAATAATCCTAATAAAACTATTAACCCCTAATCCGCCAAACCCCCACAATGCAAGTATCCTAATTAACCTATTAACCCCTGATCCGCCAAACCCCCACAATGCAAGTATCCTAATTAACCTATTAACCCCTGATCCGCCAAACCCCCACAACGCAAATAACTAATTTAATTAATAAGCCCCCTAAACTAACACCCACTAAATTAACCTCAAATTACATAAAATAATAAAATACTAAATTATAATTTAATAATAAAAAAAATCCTAACAGTACTTAGAAAAATAAACCTAAGATTAAATTAAAATAAATTAATCTAAAATTACCAAAAATAAAAAGTCTAACAGTACAGAAAATAATAAACAAAATTTTCCAAAATAAAAAAATTAAAGCTAATCCCTATGAAAATAAAAAAGCCCCCCCAAAATAAAAACACCCCCTAATCTAATGCTAAACTACCAATAGCCCTTAAAAGGGCCTTTTGTAGGGCATTGCCATAAGTTAAACAGCTCTTTTGCATTTAAAAAAATTCTTATCGTGTCCGGGCCGTGCTCCTGTTAAATCGCACCATCTAAGGCTGGAACAAAGAACCCGATAATCAACCAATTATCAGCGGTTACTAACAGCATCCCTCTTAACCAAGCTAATATTATACTAAAGCATCTTAAGTGGAAGAGATTGATATATTATTGTTGCTGTATTTATGACTGTTCAGCCCAGATCCAGACCATTGTAACTATAGGCGGGGTCTGCCTTTCAGAGTCTCTATCACCCCCCTGGTAATTCAGGTTATACATTATTGGAATGTCTGTGTACAGGGAGGAAGCCTACCTATCTATTCTTACTAGCCTAAAGGAGTTTGAGCTCAAAATGGAAAACTCATTCAAATGCTTGTCTCACACTGTGAGAGCTATCACTACCTCAGCCCAAGCAGTGGAGATCATCACTATATCTTCAGATTGAAGTTTGTACCCACCTTTACTTTTTGACCAGACTAATATAGCAGCCATGTGTGTTCCTAACTCACCAAATACCGGGGAGGACCCCTATCATGTGCTTGTCGATGCCGGTCAGGGGGATTCGGCTGACCCCTTGATGCGGGAAGCAGAGTCACTGGATCCTCAGAGGACAATTTGTTGTGATGGCAGCTCTCCTTGCAAGTTAGTGAAAAGTGCGTGTAGCCAAGGTGGAGTTGTGCCATCGGCAGCTAGGTGTTACCTCAAGAGATGGTACATCATGCTACAACACCAGCCTGATAAAAATATTAAACTGGATAAAGGAACCCTTTGTATACAGAGAGTGAGCACACAGGATACACCCGTTAGCAAACTACCTCCGAGGACAGCTAAGCTGTTGTCAAACTTTATGAGGCATATTTATCAAGCTCCGTATTGAGCTTGATGCCCCTTGATGGACCGCTGCTCCATAACTTGTCCGCCTGCTCTGAGGCCGTGGCCAGATATCAACCCGATTAAATACGATCGGGTTGATTGACACCCCCGATTGGTTGCGAATCTGCAGGGGGTGGCATTGCACCAGCAGTTCACAAGATACTTCGTATCATGTACGCTCGCACATTGATAAATATGCCCCTGTGTGTCAACGGGAATGCATAGCCGTTGGAATTGGGTGACTGCCTGGTTCATAAGTAAAGCCCTACAAGCCGTACCACATCTGTGATACTGGCTAACTGTATTGAACTATTACAGATATAATCAGAACTCATAGTTGCTCTACATAATATTTTGGGTCCTGCAGTTACCTTTTATATTAACCTTTTTGTACTCCATCAATATCAATAACATTGAGACTATAATATTGGTGAGACGTCTACTTATATTTTAGTGTATAGCATTAACACCCAATGTATAAGTTGTGAATTTTACATCATAGATGTTTTTTTTCTAATAGTTTTACTTAAATAGATATCTACAGTACTTACCAGCTACTAGTCCCTAACTTACGCCCCTTACTATACTAAATATTAAAAAGAGACTTAAATTTAGAGATCCCAATTAAGCTTCCTCAATAACATAATACATCTTACTTCCAATAGTCCTTCAGAGAGCAGAGGCCTAAACTTAGATTAGTGTAAGGACTCACATTACTGTTGCTTTAAATCCTCACTTTCTCCTTATTGGATACCTCCCCTTATTTAACTTTGGCGCACTTATCACACAGTGCTTAGTATTTTGGAAGTGAACACTTCGTTTTTGCTCAAGCCTTGGATTTACAAATACCTAGAGCGTTGTCTTGCTCTATTTCATAGGATACAACTTCCTCCCTTCGTTATTTTCAGATACTTGCTGTTTGAATATTGTGACAACGTATTGTTACATTTGCTAAATACCTTATTGGATACAAGGTTTCTGTCTACCAGAGCTGCCTTACCCTCTGTATCCACAGACGCTGCAGATTGGGATTCACCTTCGCTGACGTCACTTCCGGTAGCTACCGAAGACGGCTCTCAGCATTCACACGGAGAGAACTATCGGCTCACAGAAGCTGCTGTATTAACTCATCAGGTAAAATTACCTTACACCGTTATTCTGACCTATCGAGACTGCTACTACACAGCAAAAGATTGTACATAGATGCTAAGTTGTCACATATTGACTTTCATAGACTCTGCCTGATATGAACTGTGGCTAAATCATAGTCTCGGCACTACAAATACCTCACGCACAAATTCTGATAGTACATTTAAGAATTGTGTATTTAATACAATATTCTTATCCACTTAACTTTTACTAATCATCACTAAATAACAGGAGTTCATCTCACTATATGGACTACTTACAACTTGGTGAAACAAAACCATTCATTTTGTTAAAGGTCTGCAATTGTGTTTCAGTTGAATCATTCACAGTAACACCTGAGAGACATCTCCTCATTTGTTAGAGACAGGATCTGACATAATACTAAGCCATAAGAAATGGAACCAGCAGACATTTCACAAGTTGTGTACAACCTTTCCCAAAAGGTTGATCAATTAGCTCAAAGATTACATGAAGTGGAAATAGAAAACAGAGCTTTAAAATCTGTGATCAGGGATTCCATTGCTGTAAAGTCCAATCAGTTAGAGATGACTTTGGAACCACAAGTTCCCTTACCTGATGTGTTTTCTGGTAATAGGAAACATTACAGACACTTTAAAAATGCATGTCAGTTAATTTTTACTATGAAGCCGCGAACATATCCCACTGAAAGATTGAAAGTATTAACAGCCATTTCACTTTTTTTTTTTTTTTTTTTTTTTTTGATTTTAAATGCTTTATTGAAAAACGTATAAATAATACAAACATGAGAATTTGCAAAATGGTACATATGCATCAGTCTTTTGTTTTGTTTTGGCAATTCTATAAGTTACAAGGGAATAACAAAGAAAGTTTAATTGACATACAGAGAGAAAGGTAATTCCCTTTTTTCTTTTTTTTTTCTTTTATAGTAAATAAGATACCCTTTATGGGTCAACAACGGTGAGAGTAATTATTGGTTAAAAGAAAGTATCTAATTAGGTATTTAACTGTATAAAATATAGTCTGGTTGCATGATTCCTGCAGGTAGAAAAGAGAAGGGTTGTAAGGTCGAGAAGATAGGTGGAGAGTCGGTTGGGGCTGAAAGGTCCATTGTCGTTTGCAAGCAATGGAATGTAAAGGTAGGTATGTAAAGGAAAGGTATTGTAGGGTTCCTTATGTGGTATGTGGGGGTTGTGTGTGATTGAGGTATTCTTCCCATAGGAAGCAAATGGAGTGGTAGTCGTCTGTCTGTTTATTGCGGTTATAGTGGTGTTTTTCTAGATTGAGGGACTGAGAGGTAGTTTCTTTCCAAATTGAGACTGACGGGAGGCTATGGTTTTTCCAGTGCTTTGGTAGCAATCGTTTTGCCGAGTTTGTCATAATAGTTAGTAATGCCAGTCTTAGTTTACATTTTATTTTAGTGAACTTGTTAAAAAGGAAAAACCAGATATTTAGTTAAAGATTTGTTGATAAGAGAATTTCAAATTCAACTTTGATTGATTTCCAGTACTCTTGGCGACAGGACATGTCCACCATATATGTGTTGGGGTGCCTATGTCGTTGCAGCCCCTCCAACAGTTTGGTGAGAGCTCGGGGAGAATGGCATGTAGTCGGTATGGGGTGTAATACCATTTGTACAGAAGTTTGACGTTCATCTCCATTATATAAAAGGAGGATGAAGATTTTGTCATATAGTGAACGATCTGCAGCCAATCTTTATGAGTTTGAGTGGAGCCGATCTCTTTTTCCCACTTTTGTATATAAGAGGGGAGGGAGAGTTGATACGGTTGCATGAGTAGTCAATGTGTGAATGAAAGAAAGCCTTTATTCAATGTTTCGTTAATGCAGCTGTTTTCGAAGCTGGTTAAAGGGCGTGTGAGTTGGGTTTTCTTGGGGTGTTTAGTAATGAAGTCTGAAAGCTGTTGGTGTTGGAACCAGTTTAATTGTGTGGTCCCTAGTGTTGATATGATTTCGGGTAGAGTCTTGGGTTTCCCGTTTATAAGTATTGCGTGGCAAGGGAAGCCCTTGGATATATAGGGGGTTTGGGTTACTTGTGGGAGGAGTTTAACAGGGAGGTCGGTATTGTCGTAGAGGGGGGTTAGTGGGGAGGGTATTGTTGATATGTGGTTTTGGCGTTTAATGTGCGAGTCCCACATCTTGAATGTCTCTTTGGTTATAGTTGGGAGGTGTATTGGTAGGTTTCGTTTATTGGATGGTAGCCAGCATTTGCTGCTCAGGTGGGTGGTGGAGGATAGTAAGTGCTCGAGGAGCACCCATTCTTTATGCTCTGAGTGTCTACTCCAGTGGATAATTCGGGAGTAGAAGGAGGCTAGTCTGTATTGCATTAAGTTTGGGATCCCTAGGCCGCCTAGTTCCTTGGGGCGGTATAATGTGGTAGTGGCTATTCTAGGTCTCTTATGTTGCCAGATGTAGGAGATAATAGATTTTTGAAGTTTATGGATTAGGGGGTTTGGGGTGGGAATTGGTAGGGTTTGAAAGAGGTATAATAACTTGGGAAGGAGGGTCATCTTCACTGAATTGATCCTACCCAGCCAAGAGATAGGCTTGTTGCTCCAAGATCTAAGTAAAGCAGTTGTTGTGTTAAAAATGGCTTTGAAATTTAAGTCGAGTATGACCTGTAAGTGCGGGGAGATGTGGACACCTAGATACTTGATGGATTGGCATTGAAGGCGAAAGTGGGCTATTGATCGTATTGCATCCAGATCGTTCTCGCGTAGCCCTATGGGCAATAATTCTGATTTTGTAATGTTGATTTTAAAGTTGGAGAAGGTGCCATAAGTGTGGAGGGTTTGCATAAGTGATGGAAGTGTGATGGTGAGAAAGAGATCGTCAGCGTACAGAGTGACTTTGTACTCTTGGTGTGCTATTTTGATTCCATGTATAGCCTCATTGTGCCTGATGTAGGAGGCAAGGACCTCCATGGCGAGGACAAACAAAATAGGGGAGAGAGGGCATCCCTGTCGTGTGCCGTTTGTGATGTCGAATGGTTGGGAGAGTGTATCATTTAGTTTGATTTTTGCCTGGGGGCGGTTGTAGAGGGAGAATATTTTTCCTATGAACGATTGTTCAAAGCCAAATTGTTTTAGGGTCGTCTGTAAAAAAAGCCAATCCAGCCTATCAAAGGCTTTTTCCGCATCCATGGAGATGAATGCGGAGGGTATGCCGTTAGTGGCAGCGTATTCCATTAGAAGAAGGATTTTGGTGGTGTTGTCTTTGGTTTCTCTAAGGGGGGTGAATCCAGCTTGGTTAATGTGTACGATTGGCGGCAGTATGTTATTGATACGGGTGGCAAGTATCTTGGCGTATAACTTGATGTCTGTGTTTAAAAGGGATATTGGGCGGAAATTGGCAGGTGTGGTGGGGGGTTTGCCTGGTTTCGGTAACACTGCAACTTGTGCTTCTAGCATTGATTGAGGGAAAGGGTTAGTTTCTGATACTTCGTTAAAAAGCAGAGTGAGATGGGGTAGGAGTAGGGAGGAGAAGGTGTGATAATATTTCCCTGTGAAGCCGTCTGGGCCGGGGCTCTTCCCGTTGTCAAGTGATTTAATAGCCACAAGTATTTCGGATTGGGAAATAGGGCTGTTAAGATGTCGAGTTTGCTCAGGTGTTATTTTGGGTAACTGTGCTTGCGCCAGGTAAGAGAGTAGTTCCGGGGAGGGCCCATTTGGTGTGGAATTTTTGTTGATGTTATAGAGTTTTGAATAATAGTCGTGGAAAGATTGTAAGATGTCGGTAGTGGTAGTGAGAGTAGCGGGAGGGTGGGGTCGCTTAATTTCGTTTATGTATGCTTTTAGTCTCTTTTTTTTTAAGGCCCTGGCTAGAAGCTTTCCTGATCTATTGCTCTCATGAAAGAACATGCTGTTGGTTTTTGTCCTAAGTGACTGGTATTCAATTTGAAGAAAGTTATCTAAAGCTTGTCTGGCATCTTGTAGATTAGCAGTTATTAGCGGATCAGTTGGGGACAACTTATGGGCTAAATCTAGGCGGGCAAACGTGTCTGAGAGCTCTTTATATAATTGTCTCTGCGACTTCTGGTATTGATTTTTAAGTTTAATTAGCTCCCCTCTGATCACGCACTTATGTGCTTCCCAGATCGTGTATTTATTGTCTACCGAGAGTGTATTTAGGTGGAAGTATTCCTGTATGGTGGAGCTAATCTTTGTTATGGTGGCTGGGTCGTTTAGTAAGTTATTATCTAGTTTCCATATGTATGGTGTTACGGGTGTATTTGGCCAAGAGATTTTGAGTTTTACTGCGGAGTGGTCGGACCATGATGTGGGGGAGATATCACATCTTTTAACCAAGGTTAAAGATGCCTGGTTGGAAAAGATATAGTCTAAGCGACTGTACGTCTTGTTGGGATGTGAAAAGAAAGTATAATCCCTAGTGTCCGGGTGGATGAAACGCCAAGTGTCGTGTAGGTTAAGGTTTCGTAGTCCTACCCAAAGTGTGTTTGTGATTTTTTTGGAGATAGTAACATTGGGGTTAGAGCTATCCTTTATGGGTTGCAATGGTACATTGAAGTCGCCAGCGAAGAAAGTGGGGCCCTTTGCGATGTCGACTATTCTATTAAGTATATATTTGAAGAAGGGGGTTTGATTAGTGTTTGGGGCGTAAATGTTGATTAATGTGATTGGCCTGCCAAAAAGCAGTCCCACTAGGGCGAGGAACCTGCCATCTGAGTCTTTCGCTGCATGTAACAAGGTAAAGGGGAGGGATTTGTGAATTAAAATGCTGACCCCACCGCTCTTAGAAGTATTAGAACTGTGGTAGTGTGTGGTGTAGGTCTTACCAAAGTACTTGTGTTCCCTATTGCGTCTGAAGTGGGTTTCTTGTAGAAACAAGATATCGGCCTGTCTTTTGGATAGGTCAAGTAAGGCTTTTGATCTTTTGTGTGGAGAGTTCAGTCCCTTTGCATTTTGCGTAAGGAGGGTTAGTGTTCTTGTCTGGTCAATGGTGTCTTTGGACGTCATGGTGTAGTGGTGGTTGATGTTTTGACAAGATGAGACAGTATATTAGATGTGGACCTGTTATGGTAGGGTACAGTCTGTGTGACAGATAGAATACCTGCAGGAGAATAAAAAGGTGCATAAAAAGTACAACAATATGAACAATAAATCATGGTTAACATTATAACATTGATGATTATAACAAGCGTGAACTGAACTATGAAGAACAACAAACAAATGGTGAAAAAGTCTCTCATCCTATTGTAGGGCATAATTGAGAGCAGTGCGGGGGTAATACCGCAAAGAGCCCTAATAGTCCTTTTTTTTTTTTGCTTAGGGTTAATTTGACAGACATCCTGGCTTGGGGTAGGTGATGGGAAGGGAGGGAGGGAAGGGGGAGGGGGGGGTGGGGGGGGCAGTGGGGAAAGGGTGTTAGGAGGGGGGTGAGAAGGTAAGTGGTAGATGGGAGAGAACAGAGGGCATAGCATTCAATTATATTCATCCAAATTAAAAAGAAAACATTACCCAAAGTTCAAAGTGATGTGCAACGTCTCTGAGGGTTGGAATATAGGTAGTTCGTCTTTAAGGCGACTGGCTGCAGGAGGAGGTAGGGCTAGAGGGGAGTTGGCTTCTAGCTGCTGTACTCGAAGGCTTGGTTTTTTTGTGAATGGCGGTGTGCCAAGACTCTGCAGGATTGCTTAGTCTCTTGGGGTTTTGGGGTGTTTTCTGCCCCGGAGGGGGTGTTTCTTTAGGAGGGTCCAGTCCAAGTGATGTGCAAAATGATTGAATGTCCTCTGGAGATTTGCAGACAACGCGGGTGTTGTTGCTGATGGTCCAGACATTCGTAGGGAAGCCCCATCTGTATGGAATCTTCTTGTTCCTGAGTAGGGTTGTAAGGGGTGAGAATTCTTTCCTGCGTTGCAGGGTCCGAGTTGACAAATCTTGAAAGAATTGTAATACGTTGCCCCTGAAACGTATAGGTTGATTTTTGCGAGATTGATTCAAGAGCATTTCCTTTTCTTGGAATACTTTGAAGCATATCACAATGTCTCTAGGTGGGGCTGAGTCGGGTGGCTTTGGTCGTAATGTCCTGTGTGCCCTGACCCATTGGATATCATCTGGAAAGGATGAGTCTTTTAAATGGCGGAATAGGTCTTGGAGATAGACTGGAAAGTCTCTAGGTAGAATTGATTCAGGTACCCCCCTGATGCGCATGTTTTTGCGCCTGCTGCGGTTCTCTAAATCGTCTAATTTTTCTTGAAGTGAGAGGATAGTTTCATGTTGGGAAGCGAGCTGCTCGTTTAGTTGATGTACATCTTCTTTGATAGTGTCCTGATTACTCTCTAGGGTTTCAACTTGAAAACCTAATGTGTGAATGTCCTGTTTCATTTCCGCAAGTTCCTCTCTTATGCAGGATCGTACTATATCTGCAATATCTTGTTTTGACGGCAAATTTTTGAGGAAGGTGGGTGAGAGTGGACAGTTTTCTGACTGGGTGTTGCTTACTTGCAGTTCTTGTGAGTGTGCAGGGGGGGATTTTTCCCTGGGCCTGCGGCTGGTAGGAGAGATTGGGTCAGGGCATTGTAGGAAAGAGGACATAGTGAGGGATTTACCTGTTGCAGGTTTGATCAATTTGTCTTGTTTTGTATTGCGCTTTGACGTCATTTTGGATAGTATGTGGGTCAGATAGGTGGCAAGGTGATAAACAAAGAAGAAAGTGGGGTGACCTTGCACTGGATGGTGTCACCTTATAGAGGACGTTTGGCAAATGTTAGGTTAAGGCTGCAGGTGGAACAAGGCAGCGTGTATATGAGGAGCTGGTTCCTGGAGAATTAAAAGAGGGTAGTGTCTTTATTTTGTTGTATTCTCCCTTATTCTTTTAGTTTTTCTTTGTGTCTTTGTATTCCTGCCTTTCTTTCCCCTCCTTTTGATTTATGCTTGTTTTACTCTGTCAGAGGTTAATAACCCATATGAGGGGGGGCCTCCCGTGAGGGTATTTTAGGCTTCTAAGGTGCAGTTTTAGGTAGGCTTAGACACTAGCTTAGTGTGGGCAGCAAAGCTTGCTGTTTTCTGTTTTGTCTTTAATGATAGGCCCAAACCCCAGATAAGGTTGCCCTTTAGTGTGAGAGTTTATGAAGGCTGATGAAGGGGGTACAGGGGCCTGTTCGGCAATACCGCTGTGTTGTGGGCAGAAGCTGTATGATTGCTGGCTTACCCGGGTCCGTTTTGAGTGCCGCGGTAGGCCCAATCCCCAGCCTAAAGTTGTGGCCGCTATCCGGTTCACTGTGCGGCCTGGTGGGAGATCAGTCCGGAGGGTAGGTTAGGCTGTAGGGTGGTGATCCGCTGTATTGGCGCTTCTGTAGGGGCTCCGTGACAGACGGTAAGGCCCCAGGAAAGGTGGGTGGTGAGTCTGGTGCGAGGTGCGGCCTGTGGCGGCCGTGTGGATGCTGAGATCTAAGTGCTCCGGAGCGTTACAAGTTAGCCCCGCTGCCCTTTCTAGGGTTTAGATATTTAACTGCCAGTGCCTATGAAGGCGATTCTGAGGTGGATGGCCAGGATATTTGTGTGATTGAGGGCTATTTGCGGCGGAGCTCCGGAGTTAAGCTGCGCTCATGTCAGCTGCCGGCTCCGCCCCCAGCCATTTCACTTTTAAGAGCGGAACCTCGTAACTGGGCTGATAATTTACTGGAAACTGATGATCCCATACTTGGATCCCTAGAATCTTTTTTTTCAGCTATGGATGAAATGTTCCAAGATTCAGATGTGCAATTAACAGCACAGACATCCATGAGATCCCTTAAACAAGGGAAACGTCCCGTCGAGGACTACATCAGCGAATTCAAACAGCTTGCCAATGATTCTCTCTGGAATCCTATTGCTTTGCGCAATCAGTTCAGATTGGGACTTTCTGAATCCCTGAAAGACGAGTTTGCAAGAGTAGAGATACCTAAAACTTTGGAAGGAGTTATGAAACTGGCAATTCAGATTGACCGGAGGCTCAGAGAGAGAAAGGCAGAGAGGTCTTGGACTGAAACTAAACCTAAACCGTTATTCCCTAACCCTACTCCAATGTTTCATTCATCTTCTAAACCAACAGCTGAAGCCATGGAAATTGGTGTTATAAAGGGACCTCTTAGTCCAGAAGAAAAGTTACGCAGGAAGGTGAAAAACCTGTGTATGTACTGCGCAAATCCAGGACATGTTGTACAAGACTGTCCTGCTCTTCTTAAAAACAAACGAAGTAAGTTGCAACTTCATATCTCATCTTTGCAAAATGTAACCCATCCTTCCTATTGTTTAATCAATCTCTCATTACAGTGGGATCTAATCCAAGTGACGACTGATGCCATTGTCGATTCAGGGGCATGTGGAAACTTCATTGATCAAGAGTATTGTTCAAGAAATAACATACCCCTTGTATGTAAAAAAATTCCTGTACCCATTAGAGTAATAGATGGTTCCACTATCAGTTCTGGCCCTATCAGCAAACAGACTGTTCCCCTTACTGTGAATATATCAGGTCATATTGAGTTATTGGTATTCGATGTATTACCTTCCCCTCACTTCAATGTTATTTTGGGTTTAAAATGGTTACAAGTGCATAACCCTTCCATTGATTGGTTACCTTTTCGAATAAATTTTCTTTCACCATATTGCAAAACAACTTGCCTACATGATTCCTTTTTATTACAAACTACTGAACCTCTGATTGATATTCCTAAAGAATATAAAGATTTCAGTGATGTCTTTAGTAAGACTGAATCCGAAAATCTTCCTCCCCACCGGGTATATGATTGCCCTATTCAACTACTTCCTGGTGCTAATATACCTGTTGGCCACTTATATCCTCTAAGCCAACCTGAACTAGAACATCTTAAGGGGTATCTAGAAGAGAATTTAAAAAAAGGCTTCATTCGTCCCTCAACCTCCCCAGCTGGGGCGGGTATGTTTTTTGTACGCAATAAAGACCAGTCATTGAGGCCCATAATAGATTATCGCAAATTGAATAAACTCACGATAAAAAATTGCTACCCCTTACCTTTGATCCCAGAAATGATTGAGAGGCTGTCTGAAGCTACCATCTTTACTAAACTGGACTTAAGAGGCGCCTACAATCTTATTAGAATAAAAGAAGGTCACAAATGGCTAACGGCATTCCGTACTAGATACGGTCTTTTTGAATACCTCGTAATGCCGTTTGGCCTTTGCAATGCGCCCGCCACATTCCAACACTTCATTAATGATGTGTTCAGGGATCTATTAGATGTTTGCGTTGTTGTCTACTTTGACGACATTTTAATTTACTCCAAAACCAAAACAGAACATGTGAAACATGTCAGATGGATTCTCTCCCGACTTAGAACTCACAAACTATATGCAAAACCAGAGAAATGCATGTTCCACACCGATAATGTCTCCTTCTTAGGATATAACATCTCACCTAAAGGTATTCAAATGCAACCTGAAAAAGTCGATGCAGTCACTAACTGGCCAGTGCCAAGAACCAAAAAACAATTACAACGTTTCCTTGGGTTCTCAAATTACTATAGAAAGTTTATTAAGAATTTTTCCAAAATTGTGAAGCCACTCACTTGTCTTACAGGAGATAAAACTCCTTTCCGCTGGTCCTCCACTGCAAACGATGCCTTCCTTTATCTCAAAGAAAGATTCACTAGTGCCCCAATTTTACAATTTCCCAATCCTTCCTACCCATATACTCTAGAAGTTGATTCCTCGGATTTCGCTATCGGGGCAATCCTCTCTCAGCAGAAATCATTAACCGATCCTTTACACCCAGTATCCTTCTACTCCAAGGTTATGACTCCAGCAGAACGAAATTACTCCATTGGAGATAAAGAATTGCTTGCAATTAGATCATCTTTGGAACATTGGAGGCACCTTCTCGAAGGAACAAGGGTACCCATTACTATACTGACAGACCACAAAAACTTGCAATACCTGCAGAACAATAAGACATTATCCGCAAGACAAGTGAGATGGAGTCTCTATTTTGATAGGTTTAATTTCCAAATCATATATAGACCTGCTGCTAAAAATGGGAAAGCAGATGCTTTATCTCGCCAGACTGAAAAACCTCAACCTGAAGACTTACCTAGGTCTATGATATCACCTGAACGTTTCATTGGTCTCACAACACCTCTTGTTACACAATTACGGGCTTATACTGAAAATCAGCAAGACCCACCTCATCCAAGCCTCCAAAGGTATGATGGTATATATTATCATGGTACAAAGGTTTTTATACCCCCCTCTCTTAGGTCAGAGATGATAAAAGCACATCATGACTCACCTCTTGCCGGACATCCAGGTGTAAACAGAACATTAGAACAACTGACCAGACACCTCTGGTGGCCAAAAATGAGGTCTGATGTAATAGACTACATTCAATCCTGTATCGTTTGCACCACTTGTAAGACAGAAAGGAGACCACCATATGGACTTTTAATGCCATTACCTGTACCCGAAATGCCTTGGCAACATGTTTCTATGGACTTCATAGTTGATCTTCCTTTGTCCAATAATCAAAATACCATTTTCGTTGTGGTTGATATTTTCACAAAAATGGCACACTTTATACCATTCCATAAGCTTCCCACCGCAAGTGAAACAGCTCAGTTACTCCTTGAAAACATTGTAAAATTACATGGCATACCACCCATATTGACCACTGACAGGGGAAGTCAATTCACCTCCCGGTTTTGGTCAAAGTTATGTGAAGCAGCTCAGATAGATCACAGATTTACTACTGCTTTCCATCCGCAAACGAACGGACAAGCAGAAAGGATTAATCAATGGCTTGATCAGTTTATCAGATGTTATTGTGCTTACCACCAGAATGATTGGCTGAAATATCTATCCATGGTGGAATTTTCTTACAACAATTCCAGAAATTCATCTACAAAAATGACTCCCTTCTTTGCAAATTATGCATATCATCCGCGTATCACTTTCTCACCTGAAAAAACCTCTGAATCCCCACCAGTAGAGGAGTTTCTCAACTCTCTTCAGGAGAACTTCACCTTCATTCAACAAAATATATTAAACTCTCAAGCTGTTCAGAAAAAGTATTATGATCTACGCAGACGTGAACCTCCTACTTACAATGTTGGAGATCTGGTTTGGCTCTCCACAAAAAACTTGAAACTTCAAATTCCATCAAAAAAACTTGCCAGTCTTTTTATTGGTCCTTTTCCTGTACTCCGTATCATTAATAAGAATTCTATTAAGTTACAGTTACCCAGTACCATTAAAATTTATCCCACCATACATGTTTCATTACTTAAACCTTACAAACAGACTAGTGATAACAGGATTCTGTTGCCTCCTACCCATCCAGTTCTTGGTGATGAAGAATACGAAGTTGATTCTATTCTGGATTCCAGAATTCGTAAAGGAACCCTTCAATATTTGGTAAGATGGAAACATTATTCTGCAGAGGAGGATTCCTGGGAACCAGTTTCCAACCTGAATGCTCCCAGACTGGTTGCCACTTATCATCGTAGACACCCAGATCGACCACGACCTGCAGCTGTGGAACAGCTCCCTTAAGTGGGGGGTCATGTAAGGACTTACATTACTGTTGCTTTAAATCCTCACTTTCTCCTTATTGGATACCTCCCCTTATTTAACTTTGGCGCACTTATCACACAGTGCTTAGTATTTTGGAAGTGAGCACTTCGTTTTTGCTCAAGCCTTGGATTTACAAATACCTAGAGCGTTTTCTTGCTCTATTTCATAGGATACAACTTCCTCCCTTCGTTATTTTCAGATACTTGCTGTTTGAATATTGTGACAACTTATTGTTACATTTGCTAAATACCTTATTGGATACAAGGTTTCTGTCTACCAGAGCTGCCTTACCCTCTGTATCCACAGACGCTGCAGATTGGGATTCACCTTCGCTGATGTCACTTCCGGTAGCTACCGAAGACGGCTCTCAGCATTCACACGGAGAGAACTATCGGCTCACAGAAGCTGCTGTATTAACTCATCAGGTAAAATTACCTTACACCGTTATTCTGACCTATCGAGACTGCTACTACACAGCAAAAGATTGTACATAGATGCTAAGTTGTCACATATTGACTTTCATAGACTCTGCCTGATATGAACTGTGGCTCTAACTAAATCATAGTCTCGGCACTACAAATACCTCACGCACAAATTCTGATAGTACATTTAAGAATTGTGTATTTAATACAATATTCTTATCCACTTAACTTTTACTAATCATCACTAAATAACAGGAGTTCATCTCACTATATGGACTACTTACAACTTGGTGAAACAAAACCATTCATTTTGTTAAAGGTCTGCAATTGTGTTTCAGTTGAATCATTCACAGTAACACCTGAGAGACAACTCCTCATTTGTTAGAGACAGGATCTGACAATTAGTGAGAAATTTAAGAAGTCATATTTCTTGACATATATTTTACAAGTGTTTACCTTACATAATGTTTTGGGTTATGAGGGTGTGATCATCTCTACTGTTACTTATTTATGTAGCACATGCTCTGAGTTAATTATTTTGCCAGCAGGTTTTCCTATATACTGTTATGTGTCATAAATAATGCAGATCTGATGGATATATTGTTCTCTGCTCATAATCGTGGGGGTATCAAAGCTGGTTATGTATTTGAAGCTGTTCATGTATCATTTACTAGAGTAGACTCTCTGCTGTAGATTTAGTACTTCTATGCATTATTTTTGTTGGTTTGCAATACCATGCCATTAGTAAACCTCTTGGGTTCATGGGACTGCACAGATGCACAGTAGTGGGTGACATCCAGAAAGCCTGTTACACTCATGAATCCAACTTTGTGTATTTGCATGCCATAAGCTGTAATTAGGATTTACTGCTTCATACGATGTTTGGGTGGTGTGGCTACCTCAATTATTGACCCTCTTCGCTCATTTTAATAATCTAATAATTTAAATGGCCCTATAACTTTGACACTGCTAGAATATCCATCTATATATTAGTTTATTGAGTTTATGCTAGATATGAATAAGGTAAAGTATTCATCACATACAGGGAGTGCAGAATTATTAGGCAAGTTGTATTTTTGAGGATTAATTTTATTATTGAACAACAACCATGTTCTCAATGAACCCAAAAAACTCATTAATATCAAAGCTGAATATTTTTGGAAGTAGTTTTTAGTTTGTTTTTAGTTTTAGCTATTTTAGGGGGATATCTGTGTGTGCAGGTGACTATTACTGTGCATAATTATTAGGCAACTTAACAAAAAACAAATATATACCCATTTCAATTATTTATTTTTACCAGTGAAACCAATATAACATCTCAACATTCACAAATATACATTTCTGACATTCAAAAACAAAACAAGAACAAATCAGTGACCAATATAGCCACCTTTCTTTGCATGGACACTCAAAAGCCTGCCATCCATGGATTCTGTCAGTGTTTTGATCTGTTCACCATCAACATTGCGTGCAGCAGCAACCACAGCCTCCCAGACACTGTTCAGAGAGGTGTACTGTTTTCCCTCCTTGTAAATCTCACATTTGATGATGGACCACAGGTTCTCAATGGGGTTCTCAATGGGGTTCAGATCAGGTGAACAAGGAGGCCATATCATTAGATTTTCTTCTTTTATACCCTTTCTTGCCAGCCACGCTGTGGAGTACTTGGATGGAGCATTGTCCTGCATGAAAATTGTTTTTCTTGAAGGATGCAGACTTCTTCCTGTACCACTGCTTGAAGAAGGTGTCTTTCAGAAACTGGCAGTAGGACTGGGAGTTGAGCTTGACTCCATCCTCAACCCGAAAAGGCCCCACAAGCTCATCTTTGATGATACCAGCCCAAACCAGTACTCCACCTCCACCTTGCTGGCGTCTGAGTAGGACTGGAGCTCTCTGCCCTTTACCAATCCAGCCACGGGCCCATCCATCTGGCCCATCAAGACTAACTCTCATTTCATCAGTCCATAAAACCTTAGAAAAATCAGTCTTGAGATATTTCTTGGCCCAGTCTTGACGTTTCAGCTTGTGTGACTTGTTCAGTGGTGGTCGTCTTTCAGCCTTTCTTACCTTGGCCATGTCTCTGAGTATTGCACACCTTGTGCTTTTGGGCACTCCAGTGATGTTGCAGCTCTGAAATATGGCCAAACTGGTGGCAAGTGACATCTTGGCAGCTGCACGCTTGACTTTTCTCAGTTCATGGGCTGTTATTTTGCGCCTTGGTTTTTCCACACGCTTCTTGTGACCCTGTTGACTATTTTGAATGAAACGCTTGATTGTTCGATGATCACGCTTCAGAAGCTTTGCAATTTTAAGAGTGCTGCATCCCTCTGCAAGATATCTCACTATTTTTTACTTTTCAGAGCCTGTCAAGTCCTTCTTTTGACCCATTATGCCAAAGGAAAGGAAGTTGCCTAATAATTATGCACACCTGATATAGGGTGTTGATGTCATTAGACCACACCCCTTCTCATTACAGAGATGCACATCACCTAATATGCTTAATTGGTAGAAGGCTTTCGAGCCTATACAGCTTGGAGTAAGACAACATGCATAAAGAGGATGATGTGGTCAAAACACTCATTTGCCTAATAATTCTGCACTCCCTGTATGTTACTTCAGTTTTATCTAAAAGATACATGTTTAACAGGTCAGGTAACAGCATATATACTCATTTATTCTTACTGTTATAAGGAGACCTCTATTCAGAAATCCTAACTGGGCTTCCCCTAAAAAAAAAAAATAGCTCCTTCTACTCATATAATAGCCTTTCAGGATGCAGAGACCTAATGAGCAAGTTAAGAAGACAGAGTCCCTAGCATATATATTACAAATGATTCTCTTATATACTATGCTGCAGCATGCTATATCATCCCTTCACGCAGTACACGACCAAGGGATAACCATATTATCAGCATGTTAACCCAAATAATGATATGAGTTGCATAAGCTCACTCTTAAGGGCATATTACACTTTGTTTATACTGTACCTATGGTAGTATCTAAAGTACCTATGTATTTGAAGCTACTTATTTTGAAGAGATTAGAATGTAATATGGGCTTCCTCCTGTATACACAGTATTGATATGAGCTATCCTTACCAGTTCTCATTTAAAATTTTAGAGGTCCAAAAGTGACCATTTTTATCATTCGCTTTCCTCCCCAGGATCATTCTCATTCTTTTGGGTCCATGAGTGGCTTTAGAAAGTTAAGGAGGAATTTCTATAGTTCTTAAAATAAGGTTTGAATGTAAGTTAGTTAATGCTATTACTGAATCTTAGATCACTTAGATTACTAGATTTATTGTGACATACTGCTTGGTTAAAGGGACATAATACTCATATGTTAAATAACTTTGAAGTGATGCAGCATAACTGTAAAAATCTGATAGTAAAATATCACTTGAGCATCTCTAGGTAACAAAAGAATATATTTTACCTCACAATTTCCTCAGCTCAGCAGAGTAAGTTCTGTGTAAAAGTTATACTCAGCTGCTCCCAGCTGCAGGTAAAAAAATAATAATGAAGAAATGAACAGCAGCCAATCAGCATCAGCAGTGCTGAGGTCATGAACTCTTTTACTGTGATCTCATGAGATTTCACTTAACTCTCATGAGATTTCATAGTAAACTTCCTTAAACTTAATAGGGAAATAAGATGAGTGTGCACGTAAGCTCACTCCCTTAGCTGTCCCGGGACAGACATACTGATTTGCTGCTTAGAAGTCCTTTACAATGGGATGTGGCTACTGAGGAATTTTTGAGGTAAAATATTTTTCTTTTTTACATAGAGTTGTTAAGGTGACATTTTCTAGTCAGCTTTTTACAGCTATGCTGCATCACTTTTAAGTGTTTCAACATTTGGGTATCATGGCCCTTTAAGTCATATTTGGGAAATATGTAACAATATTCGATGTACCAATCATCATTTATGTCAAATGCTTGTTAATTCTTGTGTTCACTAAAAACCTCAATAAATGTAAAAAAAAAATTCTAAGTCCCCCCCAACAGTAAAACGCACCACCCACCAAACCTCCCAAAATCCGCCAATAGGAATGTAAGGTACGCATTCAAATATGGCATCCCTTGCATTCCTATTGGCTGATTTGATTCTTCTATTCAGTGTACGACAGCGATTGTATGAATAGGATCCTCCACGCTCAATGGCTCCGCGGTCGGCGGTCCTGTTTTCCACGCTCATCGCCGCTCCCTGCTAGCTTGATCCTGGATGAAGAAGGAAGTGGTCCCCGCTTGGAAGAAGATGTCGGCCGTTTGAAGACTAAACTGCCTGGAACAGGTCCTTCTCTGCCAGACTTCAGGAACGGTGAGTACCTATTTGGGGGTTAGACTTAGGCTTTTTTTTTTTTTTTTTTTTTTTTTTTTTTAGATTAGGGATTTATTGGGCACTCTTAAAAGAGCTAAATGCCCTTTTAAGGGCAATGCCCATACAAATGCCCCTTTAGGGTCAATATATAGTTTAGGATTTTTTAGTGTTATTTTTTTTTATTTTGGGGGGTTTGGTGGGTGGGGGGTTTTACTTTTAGAGGGGGGACTTAGTATTTTTCAAGGTAAAAGAGCTGCTTAAGTTAGGGCAATGCCCTACAAAAGGCCTTTTTAATGGCTATTGTTAGTTTAGTATTAGATTAGGAGGTGTTTTTATTTTGGGGGGCTTTTTTATTTTCATATGGCTAGATTTAGAGTTTTGTCGGTAACGACCCGCGTAGCTAACACTGGCTTTTTTCTGGCCGCACCTTTAAAATAACTCTGGTATTGAGAGTCCACAGAATGGCTGCGTTAGGCTCCAAAAAAGGAGCGTAGAGCATATTTAACGCCACTGCAACTCTCGATACCAGAGTTGCTTACGGACGCGGCCAGCCTCAAAAACGTGCTTGTGCACGATTCCCCCATAGAAAACAATGGGGCTGTTTGAGCTGAAAAAAAACCTAACACCTGCAAAAAAGCCGCGTTCAGCTCCTAACGCAGCCCCATTGTTTGCTATGGGGAAACACTTCCTACGTCTGCACCTAACACCCTAACATGAACCCCGAGTCTAAACACCCCTAACCTTACACTTATTAACCCCTAATCTGCCGACCCCGCTATCGCTGACCCCTGCATATTATTATTAACCCCTAATCTGCCGCTCCGTAAACCGCCGCTACTTACATTATCCCTATGTATCCCTAATCTGCTGCCCCTAACACCGCCGACCCCTATATTATATTTATTAACCCCTAATCTGCCCCCCACAATCGATTAACCGGATCGACCAATCGGATTGAGCTTGATTCTGATTGGCTGATTCCATCAGCCAATCAGAATTTTCCTACCTTAATTCCGATTGGCTGATAGAATCCTATCAGCCAATCGGAATTTGAGGGACGCCATCTTGGATGACGTCCCTTAAAGGAGCCTTCATTCGTCGGTAGTCCGTTGGGCCAGCAGGATGTTCCGCGTCGGAGGTCTCCAAGATGGATCCGGAAGAAAGAAGATTGAAGATGCCGTTGATAGAAGACTTCAGCCGGATCATGGACCTCTTCAGCTCCCGCTTGGATGATGACTTCAGCCTGATCATGGACCTCTTCAGCTCCCGCTTGGATGATGACTTCAGCCGGATCATGGACATCTTCAGCCCCCTGCTTGGGCTTGGATCAGGACATCGGAGGAGCTCTTCTGGATCGATCGGTGAACCTGGTATGGTGAAGATAAGGTAGGAAGATCTTCAGGGGCTTAGTGTTAGGTTTATTTAAGGGGGGGTTTGGGTTAGATTAGGGGTATGTGGGTGGTGGGTTGTAATGTTGGGGGGGGTATTGTATGTGTTTTTTTACAGGAAAAAGAGCTGAATATCTTGGGGCATGCCCCGCAAAGGGCCCTGTTCAGGGCTGGTAAGGTAAAAGAGCTTTGAACTTTTGTAATTTAGAATAGGGTAGGGCATTTTTTATTTTGGGGGGCTTTGTTATTTTATTAGGGGGCTTAGAGTAGGTGTAATTAGTTTAAAATTGTTGTAATATTTTTCTTATGTTTGTAAATATTTTTTTATTTTTTGTAACTTAGTTCTTTTTTATTTTTTGTACTTTAGTTAGTTTATTTAATTGTAGATATTGTATTTAATTCATTTATTGATAGTGTAGTGTTAGGTTTAATTGTAACTTAGGTTAGGATTTATTTTACAGGTAATTTTGTAATTATTTTAACTATTTTAGCTATTAAATAGTTCTTAACTATTTAATAGCTATTGTACCTGGTTAAAATAAATACAAAGTTACCTGTAAAATAAATATAAATCCTAAAATAGCTATAATATAATTATAATTTATATTGTAGCTATATTAGGATTTATTTTACAGGTAAGTATTTAGCTTTAAATTGGAATAATTTATTTAATAAGAGTTAATTAATTTCGTTAGATTTAAATTATATTTAACTTAGGGGGCTGTTAGTGTTAGGGTTAGACTTAGCTTTAGGGGTTAATACATTTATTAGAATAGCGGTGAGCTCCAGTCGGCAGATTAGGGTTTAATAAATATAATATAGTGTTCGGCGGTGTTAGAGGCAGCAGATTAGGGGTACATAAGTATAACGTAGGTGGCGGTCGGCAGATTAGGGGTTAATTATTGTAGGTAGCTGGCGGCGACGTTGTGGGGGGCAGGTTAGGGGTTAATAAATATAATATAGGGGTCGGCGGTGTTAGGGGCAGCAGATTAGGAGTACATAAGTATAACGTAGGTGGCGGTCGGCAGATTAGGGGTTAATTATTGTAGGTAGCTGGCGGCGACGTTGTGGGGGGCAGGTTAGGGGTTAATAAATATAATATAGGGGTCGGCGGTGTTAGGGGCAGCAGGTTAGGGGTACATAAGGATAACGTAGGTGGCGGTCGGCAGATTAGGGGTTAAAAAAATTTTATCGAGTGTCGGCGATGTGGGGGGGCCTCGGTTTAGGGGTACATAGGTAGTTTATGGTTGTTAGTGTACTTTAGGGCACAGTAGTTAAGAGCTTTATGAACCGGCGTTAGCCCAGAAAGCTCTTAACTACTGACTTTTTTCTGCGGCTGGAGTCTTGTCGTTAGAATTCTAACGCTCACTTCAGCCACGATTCTAAATACCGGAGTTAGAAAGATCCCATTGAAAAGATAGGATACGCAATTGACGTAAGGGGATCTGCGGTATGGAAAAGTCGCGGCTGAAAAGTGAGCGTTAGACCCTTTTTTGAATGACTCCAAATACCGGCAGTAGCCTAAAACCAGCGTTAGGAGCCTCTAACGCTGGTTTTCACGGCTACCGCCAAACTCCAAATCTAGGCCTTAGGGATTAGATTTAAATTTTTTATTTTTGATTATTTGGTTCATTATTTTATGTAATGTTACACTTTTTATTTTTGTAATCTGAGATTAATTTAATTTTATTTTTATTTTTAAGTAATGTTAGCTTTTTTATTTTAATTGTAACTTAGTATTTTTTACTTTTGGTAATTATGGTTAATTTAGGGGGTGTTAGGTTAGGGGTTTTAGTAATTTAATTAGTTATTTGCGTTGTGGGGGTTTGGAGGATTAGGAGTTAATAGATTTATTAGGATTGCTGCGTTGTGTGGGTTTGGTGGATTAGGGGTTAATAGTTTTATTAGGTTTATTGAGATGTGGGTTAATTTGCCGATTAGGGGTAAATATTTTTATTAGGTTTATTGCGATGTGGGTTAATGATGGATTAGCGGTTAATACATTTATTAGGTTTATTGCGATGTGGGTTAATGGCGGATTAGGGGTTAATATACTTTATTAGTTATTGCTGTGGGGGTTGGCAGTTGACAGATAGATAGATATTGCGCATGTGCTAGGTGTTAGTTAATATTTTCAGGCAGTTACGGTGCTCACATACTCAGTGCAAGGCTTGCTGCACCTGCCTATGTGTGACAAGGTTTCGCCATGTAAGTCCTTGCGCTGAATATGTGATACCGATTTGCGTTGCAGTTCTATGTTAGCTTATGGGAGTAAAAATTGCGGGCCACGGGTGAAATATACACACCACATTTATATGCGGCGCGTATATGTGATATCAAAACCGTGTAAAAACCAGCGTTGCCGGCTTTTGTGGATGACGCAACATATGTAATCTTGCCCACGTTTTTCTTTTATTATTCAGATAGAGAATGATGTTTTAAACAACTTTTCAATTTACCATTATCTAATTTGCTTCATTCTCTTGGCATCCTTTGTTGAAGAAACAACAATGCACATAGGTGAGCCAATAATGTGAGGAATATATGTACAGCTACCAATCAGCAGATAGAGAAAAGTGCCTACAAACAGAAAAATCTGCACAGACACAATTTTTTCTAAAATAAATTTGAGCATTTGAAAAGAGCATTCAACACTTTCTTTTATTTTTTTATTATTTTTTTTAAATAGAAAGAAGGAAAGAAAACTAAATTAATGATAATCTTTTGTATATGTTTGTAAGTCATACCAAACAACCCATGTACTCTGCATAAATTATTATTGCAAACAAATACTACGACTGGGATTATATTTACTCTTTCATTGCTAGAACTAGAATAATATTACTGTGATTTTAGACACTGGAATGCCTAAAAACGAAGCACATTAATCCCAAGCTTTGAAGTGACTGTGTTTCCTGCATGATTCTTGGCAATAGCAGCAGTCCTGTGACTTACCACACCTTAGAATACTGTACACATGCGGTAAAGTGAAAAAGCACAGGCTGTAATGAAATGTTCTGTACAAGTCAAAACAATATATGTAGCGCCCTAATGATCAGGAAATAAAAAAGTGAAACTCACTAATCACGTTTATCTGCACATAAAGTAACATAAGGTGCATTGTATATCAGAAAGACAGTGACCAGGTCAAAATTCTCTTCTCAACTTCCTGCCAGTTAAATGCATTTTATATTAAAAATGTTTTTACAAATTTATAAACTACAAAAAGCTAAACGCGGATATTCTTTGTATGTATTAATTCTTGATAATGTAGCAGTAATATAGAGATATGAAACCACAACATTTTCTTTTGTGAATCAGACAGAGTATAATGTTTTAAAAAGTCTCCAATTAATGTATATTAAATTTGCTTCATTCCCATTGTATTCTTTGTTGAAGAGATACCTATGTAGGTGTCTGGAACACTGCAAGGCAGGAGATTGTGCTGCCATCTAGTGTTCATGCTAATGAATAACATGCTGAAGAGCTTACTTTCTTGCTTTTAAACAAAAAATACAGAGAGAACAAATAAAATTTAATGATATAAGTACATTAGAAAGTTGTTTAGAAGTGCATGCTCTGTCGGAAAAAAAAAATTGGGTGTCAAGTCCCTTTAAAGGGACACTGAGCCCAATTTTTTTCTTTTGTTATTCAGATAGAGCATGCAATTTTAAGCAACTTTCTAATTTACTCCATTTATCAATTTTTCTTCATTCTCTTGGTATCTTTATTTAAAAAACAAGAATGTAAGTTTAGAAGCCGGCCCATTTTTGGTGAACAACCTGGGTTGTTCTTGCTGATTGGTGGATAAATTTACCCACCAATAAACAAGTGCTGTCCAGGGGATGAACCAAAAATGATCTGGCTCCTTAGCTTAGATGCCTTCTTTTTCAAATAAAGATAGCAAGAGAACAAAGAAAAATCGATAATTGGAGTAAATTAGAAAGTTGCTTAAAATTGCTACTCTATCTGAATCATGAAAGAAAAAAATTGGGTTCAGTGTCCCTTTAATGGGATTTGAATACCCATTAGAGACAGTTTGTTATAGTAAATATTTTGTGGCCAATCAAAAAACACCTTTAAAATCTATAGAGATTTTTGTAGATAAACCATTATCTACTACTATATAGCCCTAACGGTATAATCTGTATTTTTAACATTACATTTAAACCACATGTGTGCACTTAGTTAACCCAATCAGCTTCCAATTTAGTAAAGATATCATTTAAGCCTTTTTTGCAATGCTATTTAGGGACAGCTGTTCTATAATCGTATGCTGGGGCTGTACAGCTATTTAATATACATGAAAGAAACATTTTGAGCAATTTGTTCCTTTAAAAACTGAGTTTAATAAATATATTTATTAATTAAAATATTTTTTTTAAAGACGTATTTAATTGAGGATATTGGTCATGTTTAAATAATAACTATCTCTTATATCTGTATACATATATATATATATATATATATATAGGTAGCCCTCAGTTTACGCCGGGGTTAGGTTCCAGAAGGAATGGTTGTAAATCGAAACCGCTGTAAATTGAAACCCAGTTTATAATGTAAGTCAATGGGAAGTGAGGGAGATAGGTTCCAGGCCCCTCTCAAAATTGTCATAAGTAACACCTAATACATTATTTTTAAATCTTTGAAATGAAGACTTTAAATGCTAAACAGCATTATAAACCTAATAAAATAATCATACAACACAGAATATATAATTAAACTAAGTTAAATGAACAAAAGCATTTGCTAAACATCATTATAAACCTAATAAAATAATCACACAACACAGACTTCACTTGCATTTTTCTGCAAACAGTTCTTTCTAGGCATTCCAATCTGGACTCATTTATAGACAGGAAGATCTTGTTCCTTTGAAATCTGCTCGATAGCTCAGGTCTGGTTAAACTGATTAATTTCAGCTTGCTTGGCTTTGCTGCAACACAAGCGGACAGCTCCACCTACTGGCTATTTTAATAAATGCACTGCTTCTCAATGCTTTTCAATAGCAGTCACATGACTGGAAAAAAAGGTTGTTATTCTGAAACTGTGTAAATTGAACCGTTGTAAAACGAGGGCCACCTGTATATATATATATATTTATATATATATATATATATATATATATATATATATATATATATATATATATATATATATATATATATATATATATATATATACTGAATACATACAATTTGTCATTTAAAAAACTATCAAGACAATTAGCATCTCAATGAGTAATCAATACAATATGTAGTTACAAGAAATCAAATCAATTATGTTTTGTAAATAGTTTGTTAATAGTTTGGTAAACATAATTGATCATATAAAACCATATTTTATACTTGCTAAGATGATTATAGTATCTTTCTAAATGACTTTAAACATTTGTTTCAATTACATAAATTAAAATTAAACTTCATATAATATCTATGAAAAAAAACATATATGCTATATATTTATCTATATATAAATGTTCATTGGCTGTGTAAACTTATATAATTTATTTTTTTTGTAGATAAAATTCTAATATATAAAATGACAATTACAAATAAAATTACAATTTAAAATGAAAGAGAGAAATAAAGAATGAATGAAAGAAAGATAGAAAGAAGTGATGTAACAATCTTTGTTGTTAAACTTCTTTTTCCACACATGGAATTAAGCATTATTTATAGAGAGCAATGCCTACAAACAGAAAAATATGCATGAAAAAAATGTGTGCATTGCAAAAGAGCATTCAACACTTTCTTTTATTGAAAAAAGAGAAAGAAACATATACTGTATATACTTGGTTTAGTAAACTAATGAAAAGCTTCTGTAAATGTATGTAAGTCATACCAAACATTCCATGTACTCTGCATAAATCTCGGGTAGCAAACAGGCAGCAAGGAATAATCTATATTCAAACAAAAATAACAATTCTAAAGAATGTGTGAAATATGTGACATATTTCATACCTACATAAAATATTTATATTATAATCATACATTTAAATATATATATAAAAAAAAATATTCCTGTTATCTAAAAGACCTTGATAACATATGAAGATGTGTCCTTTAAATCTCCATCTCTCCTCCTGAAATCCGACATCTGGCTTCTCATTAAGATAACTGCAAAATGTGTCTTCCGCCTTTCAGTGCTATTTGTTTCTCTCTTCCTAATGTATCTCTTATCTAATATCTGCATAGACTTCTCATTCTTTACAGCCTGCAATAGAATGTCTCCTCTGCGCCTATCACAGTTGCAGAACAGGAATAAAGTAAAGCTATTGTCCCACACCTCTGGAACATGTTGTGACTGGGTGTCTGCCAACCACCTTGTTTAATAATATTTAAAGAGACATTCCAGCCACAATTGGAATCCACAGAGATGCACTTTAGGTTTGAAGAGAAACATTTTTGTAACAAACTTGTATCAGCAAAAATGCTTCTAATAAAAGCTATAGCTTTTTTAAAAGTGTATTTAAGTATGCACCGTGCACCAGCATTTTAAACACAGCACTTGCTCAGAGAACCTAAGATGCTTGTACTATCTCATAATGATCCAATTAGTTAATTGCTGATATTTTATAAGCCCCACTGTCACTCTGAGCAGTTGCAGCATTTAAAATGCTGGTGCACTGAGAATATGCTTCACATGCACATGCAGAGAAAAATGTTAACACTAAAACAGTGAAAACTTTTACTAGAAGCATTTTTTCCAATACATATAAATTTCAAATATGTTTCTAATTAAGGGTCAAATTACGAGTTGAGCGCAAAATATCGCTTATGCGAAAGTGATATTTGCGCTCAACTGAGTAATACCAGTGCATGCAAATGTGCCCCGAAAAATAAAAAAATTAAACCTAATCCCTATGAAAATAAAAAAGCCCCCCCAAAATAAAAACACCCCCTAATCTAATGCTATACTACAATAGCCCTTAAAGGGGCTTTTTGTAGGGCATTGCCCTAAGTTAAATAGCTCTTTTGCAGTTACAAACAATTGTAACCACCCACCAAACCCCCCCAAATAAATAAACCTAACACTAAAAAAACTAAACTACCCATTGCCCTGAAAAGGGCATTTGTATGGGCATTGTCCTTAAAAGGACATTCAGCTCTTTTGCTGCCCTTAAAAGGACATTCAGCTCTTTTAAGAAGTGAAATTTTAGCTTAATTTAAACTTAAATTTTTAAGTTTTTTTAGTAATCTTAGTTTTTTTATTTTGTTTGTAGTTTTGTATTTTTAATTTAGATAATTGGGTTTAATATAGGGGGTGTTAGGTTAAGGGGTGTTAGGTTAAGGACCTTATTAATTTAATTAGTTATTTGCTTTGTGGGTTTTGGCAGTTTAAGGGGTTAATAGGGTAATTAGGTTAATTGCGAGGTGGGGGTTTTGCGGTTTATAGTTTAATAGGGTAATTAGGTTTATTGCGATGTGGGGGTTTAGGGGTTAATAGGTTAATTAGGTTTATTGCGATGTGGGGGTTTCGCGGTTTAGGGGTTAATAGGGTAATTAGGTTTATTGCGATGTAGGGGTTTTGCAGTTTAAGAGTTAATACTTCGTGTGAGAGGTTAGTTTTTTTTTTTATATACTTTGTGCTGGCGGTTGCTTGTTTGTTTGTTTTTTTGTAATGCTCAGTTTGCCTTCGCTGCATCCCGGTGGATTCCGAAAATGACCCTGCCATTTTCGGAATCCAGGTGAATTCTTTTTGCTGCGCGCACTGACAATATTCTTTTGAGGATGTGTGCGCAACTGCCGACGGCGACGGACATTACAAATGCAATTATAGTATAGATAAAGGTGATACCATTTTTATTTTTTAATAAATATTACTATATGGAAATTTGGGGCAATTGACAGACTTTTAGAGAATTAACCAGAGATTGGATCTCTGGTTAATTTTCTGAGCACTAATTGCTAAAGCGAGCTTGCGGTAGCAATAAAGAGTCACTTGTATTTATTGAGCGCCCGCAAACAGACAACTTTGCCCCTTTGCAGACACGCGATAAATTAGCGTTTCACTTGTAATCTAGCCCTTATATGTAATTCATCAGTGTGTATTTAAATTGTAAGTGGAATGTCCCTTTAAATCTCATCTGAAAAATCATTTACTTGGAAAGTCAAGTGTGAAACATTTTAAAATATTGTTTTATGAAATTTAAAGTAAAAACTGTTCAAATCCAAACAGGAAACATATGATTGTGTAAAACTGACTCCTGACACTGCACAGCTCACTGGCTGATAGGAACAGCTGGTTTATTTTAATTTCCTATATTGTGCTCTGCAGTGTTCCATCCCCCATGTAAATGTGTAAAGCTATAAATAGCAAGCATATAGCTGTCAGAATGACATTGCAAGGGCCATACAACTTACTTCAGGCATGAGCAAGGCAAACAAGTGGTTGGACTGCACTGGGCATACATCTGATCAGAGGTCTAATTTGGGCATATAGCTGGTATGACGTGGGTACAAGGGTCATGCCTTTAATCCACTGGTTTTCAAGCCGGTCCTTAGGCCTCCCTAACAGGCCAGGTTTTCAGGATTACTTTGGGTGAGAGCAGGTAAAATAACCATGTTTACTAATTAGCTGATTATTTCAACTCATATTGGTTACTGGCAGTCTATGGTTTACTCACTATGTACTGCTTGTTACTGACAGAAAAAGGGAGGAGTCAATGTGTCATGTGTGTTATTTCAATGCAGGGGTTACTTAGTATTGTTATTGACAGCTAAAGTTCTTAACTGCATTCTGTATGGTACTAGTAGGCAAGGGCTTAATTATAGTTCTATATGTGTAATGTACTGAATTGCCTATATACAGTATAAATATATATATATATTCATACACAAAACACAGAAGGGGACTGAACTCCCAGACTTGACTGGGTACACTTCCTATGACCCTGCAACATGCTTAGCCCTGGGTGCTAATAGCACTCTCAGGAAGCTGTGCTGTCTCCAGAGTCACAGGCAGTTAACCCCAGACATGTCTGGGTGCAAGTTCATAGGTAAAATTACAAAATAAATTAATACAACACACAGAGAAAGTCCAGCACTCGCTTACAAGCTCTCAGCTAAGATTAAAAGCAAAACTGGAAGAGTTAGTTACCGCATCTGGCCAAATGGGACAAGCCCAGATACCTTGTCAAGGTCTCTTCCAAAACCTGGGTCTCTAATACAGCCATACAAATGCCAACTCTCAATCAAACAAACTGGGAGCAAGTTAGGGTTCACAGACTTATGTAATCTCGCTAGACATATACAAAACACGGAAGGGGACTGCACTCTCAGATGGGACTGGGTACACATCCCATGACCCTGCAACATGCTCAGCCTGGGTGCTAATAGCACTCTCAGGAAGCTGTGCTGTCTCCAAAGTCACAGGCAGTTAACCCGAGACAAGTCTGGGTGCAAGGCCCATAGGGAAAATTACAAAATAAATTAATACAACACAGAGAAAAAAAATAAAAAAAAAAAAATATATATATATATATATATATATATATATATATATATAAATAAACAATGGCTTGCACTTACTGGTCTTTTAAAAAAAGTGCCTTTATTGTAACGTTTTGGGGACCGTATCCCCTTCGTCAGACAGAGAAACACAGTGAAAAACAAACATTTATAGGACACACATCCAATAAACTCAAACCCCACCCCCTAATTAGAACAAAAAAATGCCAAATGGTAGTCCTAGCAACACAAGTAAACAAACAAATGAATTGAACACCCTCAATTCCTCTTATCACTGTAGAGGACAAATCAGTGAACGTGTATACAAACATCAAAACAGTGAAAGTGAAGATTAAAAATAAGCTCAGAGATCATCGATCATCGACCATGTTCCCCCCTTGAGACGCGGTGGTGACAGAAATAAGATTCTCCTTCAGATTGAAGCCAGTTGGACATACCGTTTAAACACTATACAGCCACATGGATTAAATTCCATGCTTGATTGGCACTGCTTCCTTTAATGAGTTTGCTCTTTAATGAGTTTGTCCATTTGATCCAGTTTTGAGAGCTCACGACCCATTCTGTACATTTACTATGCGCTACCATCTTTTTAATATTAATTTGTGCATTTACTATACCCTATGAGTGTTGTGGATCTCTACTACCCACCCATATGGGGGTCCACGAGCCCTTTACTTTATTTCATATTTGTTCTAACACATATTTTTCATGACACATTTTTCATACATATTTTCTCCTATATTTGGCTTACAATTTCTGTACAGTTATGTAGGCTTTTATTTATGTATATTTTTATATTTGCTTACATGTGTTTTTTTTAATGCATACTTTTCCTTATACTGCATGGGTATTGGCAGTATCTATTTGTTTTTTTTGTTCTATTGATGTGCAGTATATACAGTCCATTGGCGCTGTCCCCCCCGGCATGATATAGCTTCCCCTACTGTAGGCTCATTGTGTATTTTGTGCCAACACTGTTTATTAGTGTTTATTACTCTATTGTCAGTTTTGCTCGATCTACCATTGTGCCCTTTCCTTGCGTTTGGGCCTCTTCTTATTTGTCTCTCTGCGCTCCCATTAGCCTATTGTTCCATGTTTGCCTTCCCTTATCTTATCCCTCTGCGCCGTGCTGACAGTGCGTGTCTCAATCTAGCGGAGCAGCTGGTACGGGCTTTGTTTTCACAGCTGTCTGCACGCGATGACGTCACACGCGTCTCCGATCGGACACAATCTGACAGCAGGAGAGCTGTTTGGCGTCCCTCTGCCTCCTTGTTTGCATAAGCGTAAGTTTCAGGTACTCCGTTTTTTTGTATCAGCACGTATTTTGCTGACATAGTACACTTGATAAGTTAGCTTGTGTACCTGCCTAATGTTTACTGCATATGAATTCTAGTATTCACCTGTTTAATTTGTCTTACCTATTGGATGCATGCACATGTGATCCCTGGCTGATTTTTAATCTTCACTTTCATTATTTTGATGTTGGTATACACGTTCACTGATTTGTCCTCTACAGTGAGAAGAGGAATTGAGGGTTTTCAATTCATTTGTTTGTTTACTTGTGTTGCTAGATCTACCATTTGGCGTTTTTTTTGTTCTAATTAGGGGGTGGGGTTTGAGTTTATTGGATGTGTGTCCTATAAATGTTTGTTTTTCACTGTGTTTCTCTGTCTGAGGAAAGGGATACGGTTCCCAAAACCTTACAATAAAGGCACGTTTTTGAAAAGACCAGTGAGTGCAAGCCATTGTTTATTGACGTTTTTTCCTGTTTGCACCCTGGCAAGCTGTTTTTGAAGTAAGAGTGCTCTCCACCTGCTAAACTATATACATATATATATAAAAATATATATATATAGTAATCGTTGTTAGGTGTATGCACTCTCACCGTCATGCCACAAAAGCCAGGGTGCTGTAAAGATTTGTGAATAAGTTCAGGTATTAGGCACTCACTGGTCTTCAGTCGTCTGTGATACAACAAATATTTATTAATGTGACGTTTCGGACACAAACACAGTCCCTTCCTTTGACAAATAAATATTTGTTGTATCACAGACGGCTGAAGACCAGTGAGTGCTTAATACCTGAACTTATATATATATATATATATATATATATATATATATATATATATATATATATATATATATATACGAGGGTGAATCAAAAAGTAATGCCTCCACGTCTGTAAATTTTGATCTATAGAGTGACTGTGAATGTTCATGTATAAAGTTATAGAGGTGTCCTTACCCTACTAATTTATGCTTTTGGTTTTTATATTAAGGGAATACAACCATGGATCCAAGACTAAAAAAACAGTTGTCATTGAATTTCTGACGAAAGAGGTTTACGCACCTAAGGAAATCCATAATCGTCTGAAGAGATGTTATGGGGACGCTGTAGTAGACATTAGAAATGTTAGGCATTGGGTGAAGAAGTTTCAAGAAGGAGAAACCAAAATTGCAGATAAACTGAGTAGTGGCCATCCGTCAACATCAGCCAGACTTATTACATTACAGACTCATGGCGGTTTATGATATAGTGGCGTCTGAGGGATTGGAGATCACGAGCATTCAGAAGTGGTTTTTCGGCCTTGCCCTTTATCACTGAGATTTGACGAGATTCCTTGAATCTTTTAATTATATTGTGCACTGTGAAATAACAAATATCCTAACAATTTGTCTTTTGGGAATGTTGTTCTCAAAGTGTTGGTTTATTCACTGATGCATCTATTGGCAGATCGGCGAGCCTCAACATCTTTGCTCTTAAAGTACTAGGCCTTTTTTGGAAGCTCCTTATATACTATAATTACACAATTGCCTTACCTGTGTCACATCACCTTCTTATTTCAACTTGTCACATCGATATTAGTCCTAAATTGCCCCTGTCTTTTTTGGAGTGTGTTGCAATTATCAGATTTGAAATTAGTGCATATTTTCAAAAGTACATTAAATTCACAAAGTAAAACATCAAATATAGTGTTAATAATGTGTTTTTAATATAGTACAGGGGGAATTGAATTATCAAATGACTCCATTTGTATTTTTGTTTTTCATTTTCCAACTTTTTCAGAATTGGGCTTGTATGTATAGATACAATATATATATATATATATATATATATATATATATATATATCGCTCACATTAAGAGCTACAATTTTAGAATCAACTATAAGACTTTTTATTGAGCTTTGACAATCAGATTCATAGGTGCAAAAAATACCATGTCTTTGACACTATTTACTGTCTCTACTAGAACAAGAGCTATAAATAACATCACTGTGATAGTAGACACTGGAATGCCCAAAAACTGAGCACATTAATCCCTAGCGTTTGAAGTGACTGTACTTCCTTCATGAGGTTTGGCACAGATAGTATTATTACTCACTACACCTTAGAATAATACTGTACACATCTGGCAATGCAAAAAATATGAGAACAGGCTGTAATGAAAATTTCTGTACAAGTCTCTGTGAAAACAATGTAAAATATGTAGTGCCCCGATGATAAGGAAATAAAAAAGTGAAACTCACTAATCATGTTTATATACCACATACTGTAACATTAGGAACATTGTATATCAGAAAGAAAATCGTCCTCTCAACTTCCTGCCAGTTTAATGCATTTATTTTAAAAACTAGGCGATAAGCCTGCCCAGAGGGCAATCTATTTAAAAAAAAAGCTACAAACCCCAAAGCTAAAATTACACAAAATAAAAAATGTAAAATTACAGAAAAAAATAAACAAAGCTGTCCAAAATTAAACCTAAACTAATACCACTATAGAAAATCCCTCCAAAAATAAAAACACCTCCTTATCTAATACTAAACTTCCAATAGCCCTTAAAAGGGCTTTTGTAGGGCATTGCCCTAAGTCTAACAGCTCTTTTACCTAAACAAATTACCAATTACCCCCTAACAGTAAAACCCCCCACCCACCAAACCCCCCAAAATAAAAAAATCTAACACTAAAAAAAACCTTAACTACCCATTGCCCCTAAAGGGGCATTTGTATGGGCATTGCCTTTAAAAGGGCAATCCGCTCTTTTACAGCCCAAAAAAACATAATCTAAAAAAAAAGCCACCCCAAAAAATAAAAAAAGCCTAAGACTAAGGCCTCTATTTATCAAAGTCTGGCGGACCTGATCAGACAGTGCGGATCAGGTCCGCCAGACCTCGCTGAATACAGAGAGCAATACACTCTCCGTATTCAGCATTGCACCAGCAGCTCACAAGAGCTGCTGGTGCAACGCCGCCCCCTGCAGTATAGCTGCCAATAGGCCGCCAGCAGGGGGTGTCAATCAACCCGATCGTACTCAATCGGGTTGAATTGCAGTGATGTCTGTCCGCCTGCTCAGAGCAGGTGGACAGGGTTATGGAGCTGCAGTCTTTAGACTGCTGCTTCATAACTGGTGTTTCTGTCGAGTCTGAAGACTCGCCAGAAACACGGGCCGTCAAGCTCCTTTCGGAGCTTGATAGATAGGCCCCTAAACCCCAAATAGGTAATCACCGTTCCTGAAGTCCGGCAGAGAAGGTCTTCTTCCAGGCGGCTCCATCATCTTCTATCTTCATCCGGAAAGAAAGCAGCGCGGAGCGAAGGTGTGGAGCTGTATTCCTCGATCCGTGGATTCTCAGCGGCGGTTCTCAACGGCGGTGGTCCTCGGTACCGCATTCAATTTGGGGTACCTTGCATTCTTATTGGCTGAAATTTTGAAATCAGCCAATAGGATTAGATTTACTGAAATCCTATTGGCTGTTCAAATCAGCCAGTAAGATTTCAGAAGCTCTAATCCTATTGGCTGATTTCAAAATTTCAGTCAATAGGAATGCAAGGTACCCCAATAAATATGGGGTTCCTTGCATTTAATCTTAAGTGTGCGGCGGACGATTGCATGAAGAGGAGCTCCACAACGCATTTGACAGCCACTGCTAAAGACAGCTGCTGAGGACCGCCGATGAGAACCGCCACTGAGGACCGCCGCTGAGGATCCTTGCATCGGGTAAGCCAGCTCTGCACCTCCGCTCTGCGCCACCTTCGTTCTGGATGATGATAGAAGATGATGGAGCCTTCTGGAAGAAGACCTTCTCCGCCGGACTTCAGGAACGGTGAGTACCTATTTGGGGGTTAGAATTAGGAAAAAAATGGGGGGGGGGGTATTTTTAAGATTGGGGGGTTTAATGGGCTTTTAAAAGAGCTGATTGCCCTTTTAGGGGCAGTAAAATGGCTGAATGCCCTTTTAAGCTCAATACCCATACAAATGCCCCTTTAGGGGTAATGGATAGTTTATGTTTTTTTAGTGTAAGGTTTTTTTTATTTTGGGGGGTTTAGTGGGTGGGGGGACTTAGTATTGGTAGTTTAGTTTAGTTTAGATTAGATTAAGGGGTGTTTTTATTTTGGGGGCCTTATTTTCATAGGGATTATTTTTGATAATTTTGTTTATTTTTTCTGTAATTTTATTTTTTTATTTTTTGTAATTTTAGATAATTTTTTGTAATTTAATGTTAGGTTTTATTTAAGTGTAACTTAGTATTGGGGTTAATTTAGGGGGTGTTAGGTTAGGGGGCTTAGTAATAAAATTAGTTATTTGCGTTGTGGGGGATTGACGGTTTAGGGGTTAATAGGTTAATTATGTTTATTGCGATGTATGGGCTGGATGGTTTAGGGGTTAATAGGTTAATAAGGTTTATTGCGATGTGTGGGGTTGGCGGTTTAGAAGTTAATAGGTTAATTAGGTTTATTGTGATGTGGGGGTTTGTCAGTTTAGGGGTTAATAGGTTAATTAAGTTTATTGCGATGTGGGGGGTTGTCGGTTTAGGGGTTAATAGGTTAATTAGGTTTATTGCAATGTGGGGGGTTGGTGGTTTAGGGTTTAATATTTTAATTATGTTATTTGCAGATTAGGGGTTAATTACTTTATTATTTTGCGGTGTGGGGGTTGTCAGTTTCGGTTTTGGTTAATACTTTGTGCAGGAGGTTAGTTTTTTTTTGTTATACTTCGTGTGGGTGGTTACGTGTTTTTTTGTTGTTTCGTGCGGGCGGTTGCGTGTTTTTTTTTTTTTTTAAGGCTTCATTTGCCTATGCTGCATCTAGGTGGATTCTGAAAATGGCAAGGTGGTGAAAGAATCCATTCGCTGCATCCAGGTGTATTCTTTTGGCTGCCTCGCGCAGCCAACATTCCTGGCGACAGATGCATTACAAACGCGATTATAGTATAGATGTTTTTACAAATTTATAAACTGCAAATGCTGATATTCTTTGTATGTATTAATTCTTGATTGTGTAGCAATATCAGAAAGGCCAAAATTGTCCTCTCAACTTCCTGCCAGTTAAATGCATTTTAAATTAAAATGTTTTTGAGTAAAAATGTTTTTACAAATTTATATACTACAATCAACTGGGTTCAAACGCTGGTATTTTTGTATATATTAATTCTTAATACTGTAGCATTCTTAATTAGATTTGAATAGCCATTATAGACAGTATAGTATAGTACAGATTTTGGAGTCGATCACAAACCTAAAAAATTTCTAATCTAATGATTTTTCAAAGAAAAACACCATTAAAGGGGCATGAAACCAACATTTTTTCATTTGTGATTTAAAGAGAGCACACAATTTTAAACAACTTTCCATATTAACTCTGCTATCTAATTTGTTTTGTTCTCTTGTTATGCTTTGCTGGAAAGCACACCTAGGTCGGCTCCGGCACTGCTGATTGGTGGTTGCACATAAATGCCTAATGTTCAAAAGTGTATGGTCTATCTAAAAAACAAATTTAGTTTCATGTCCCTTTAATGTCTATAGGGATTTTTGTAGATAAATCATTTGAAGTTCCCTAAAGAATTGTAGTTGATCTCTTTCGGCTAGATTACGAGTTGTGCGTTGATTGCGAGTTGTGCTGAAAAAGCAGCGTTAACAGGTCCTAACGCTGCTTTTTCCCTACCGCTGCTATTACGAGTCTTGCAGGTTTAGGGGCACCGCACACTTCTTTGGCCTTACCGCAAAACGACTTATGTAAACTTCGTAAAGTCTTTTTTCTATGGGACTTCCATAGCACCGGTATTACGAGTCTGTCCTGGGGGGCTAAAACGTGAGCGGTACACCCTACCCCATCAAGAGTCCTAATGCATTCTCAAGTCAGTAGTTAAGAGTTTTATGGTACAACGCCGTAACATAAAACTCATAACTAAAGTGCTAAAAAGTACACTCATACCCATAAACTACCTATTAACCCCTAAACCGAGGCCCTCCCGCATAGCAAACACTAAAATAAAATTTTTAACCCCTAATCTGCCGCTCCGGACACCGCCGCCACCTACATTATATTTATGAACCCATAATCTGCTGCCCCCAACATTGCCGACACCTACATTATATTTATTAACCCCTAATCTGCCGTCCCAATGTTGCCGCAATCTACCTACACTTATTAACCCCTAATCTGCCGCCCCCAACGTCGCCGCCACTATAATAAACATATTAACCCCTAAACCGCAGCACACCCGCCTCGCAAACATTAGTTAAATATTATTAAACCCTAATCTGCCGTCTCTAACATCGCCGCCACCTACCTACATTTATTAACCCCTAATCTGCCGCCCCAACGTCGCCGCCACTATACTAAAAGTATTAACCCCTAAACCTAAGTCTAACCCAAACCCTAACACCCCCTAATTGAAATATAATTTAAATAAATCTAACTAAAAATTCCTATCATTACCTAAATAATTCCTATTTAAAACTAAATACTGTAAAATAAACCCTAAGCTAGCTACAATATAACTAATAGTTACATTGTAGCTAGCTTAGGGTTTATTTTTATTTTACAGGCAATTTTGTATTTATTTTAACTAGGTAGAATAATTATTAAATAGTTACAATAACACCTAACACTACACTATAATTAAATAAATTAACTACATTAACAACAATTAAATAAATTAAATTAAATTTGCTAAAGTACAAAAAAAACAAACACTAAATTACAGAAAATAATAAACAAACTGCAAGATATTTAAACTAATTACACCTAATCTAATAGCCCTATCAAAATAAAAAAGCCCCCCCAAAAATAAAAAAAAACCTAGCCTAAACAAAACTATCAATAGCCCTTAAAAGGGCCTTTTGCTGGGCATTGCCCCAAAGTAATCAGCTCTTTTACCTGTAAAAAAAAAAAAACCATACAACCCCCCACCCAACAATAAAACCCACCACCCACACAAACAACCCCCAAATAAAATACTATCTAAAAAAACCTAAGCTCCCCATTGCCCTGAAAAGGGCATTTGGATGGGCATTGCCCTTAAAAGGCCAGTTAGCTTTTTTGCGGCCCAAACCCTAATCTAAAAAATAAAACCCACCCAATACACCCTTAAAAAAACCTAACACTAACCCCCTGAAGATCGACTTACAGTTCTGAAGACCGGACATCCATCCTCAAGGAAGCGGCAGAAGTCTTCATCCAACCGGGCCGAAGTCCTCAACGACTTTGGCCCGTTGGTTGAAGACTTATGTGGGTTTTATCTTTAGGTTAGGGTTTGGGCCTGCAAAAGAGCTAACTGCCCTTTTAAGGGCAATGCCCATCCAAATGCCCTTTTCAGAGCAATGGGGAGCTTAGTTTTTTTTAGATAGTATTTTATTTGGGGGGTTGGTTGTGTGGGTGGTGGGTTTTATTGTTGGGGGGGTTGTTTGTATTTTTTTTTTTTTACTTTGGGGCAATGCCCCGCAAAAGGGCTATTGATAGTTTAGTTTAGGCTAGGGTTTTTTATTTTTTTGGGGGGGGGGCTTTTTTAATTTTGATAGGGCTATTAGATTAGGTGTAATTAGTTTAAATATCTTGTAATTTGTTTATTATTTTCTGTAATTTAGTGGGGGGGGGTTTGTACTTTAGCTAATTTAATTTAATGTATTTAATTATTGTTAATTTAGTTAATTTATTTAATTATAGTGTAGTGTTAGGTGTTATTGTAACTTAGGTTAGGTTTTATTTTACAGGCACTTTTGTATTTATTTTAGCTAGGTAGTTATTAAATAGTTAATAACTATTTAATATTTATTCTACCTAGTTAAAATAAACACAAACTTGCCTGTAAAATAAAAATAAGTATAATGTAGGTGGCAGCGGTGTCCGGAGCGGCAGATTAGGGGTTAATAAATATAATGCAGGTGGCGGCGATGTCGGGGGCGGCAGATTAGGGTTAATAAGTGTAAGATTAGAGGTGTTTAGACTCGGGGTTCATGTTAGGGTGTTAGGTGTAGACATACATTTTAGTTACCCATAGGAATCAATGGGGCTGCGTTACTGAGTTTTATGCTGCTTTTTTGCAGGTGTTAGACTTTTTCTCAGCCGGCTCTCCCCGTTGATTCCTATGGGGAATATGTGCATGAGCACGTACGACCAGCTCACCGCTGACTTAAGCAGCCCTAGTATTGGAGTGCGGTAAGGAGCAAAATTTTGCTCAATGCTCACTTCTTGCCAACGCTCACTTCTTACCTTTTAACGCCGGGTTTGTAAAAACCCGTATTACCAGCACTGCATGTAAGTGAGCGGTGAGAGAAAACTGCTTGTTAGCACCGCATAGCCTCTAACGCAAAACTCGTAATCTAGCTGTTTGTTTGTTAAAGAAAGGAACTATACAGAACTTTAAAAAATGTGCACATTATATATAAAGCATTCTGGCAAAAACATGTTCAAAATATGAAAATACCAATAAAATTGAGAATATTGGCCATGCTTAAATGGACAGTCAACACCAGAATTTTTGTTGTTTAAAAAGATAGATAATCCCCTTATTACCCATTCCCCAATTTTGCATAACCAAGACAGTTATAATAATATACTTTTTATCTCTGTGACAACCTTGTATCTAAGCTTCTGCAAACTGCCCCCTTATTTCAGTTCTTTTGACAGACTTGCATTTTAGCCAGTGCTTACTCCTAGGTAACTTCATGCACGTGAGCTCAATGTTATCTATATGACACACATGAACTAACTTCCTCTAGTGGTGAAAAACTGTCAAATTGAATTCACATAAGAGGTGGCCTTCAAGGTCTAAGAAATTAGCATATGAGCCTCCTAGGTTTAGTTTTCAACTAAGAATACCAAGAGAACAAAACAAAATTGGTAATAAAAGTAAATTGGAAAGTTGTTTAAAATGACATGCCCTATTTAAATCATAACAGTTTATTTTGGACTTGACTGTCCCTTTAACCCCTTAGTGACTACAGCACCATTTTCTTACCATTTGGGACTAGGGCTATTTTTGCGGTCTTTGTGTTTAGCTGTAATTTTCCTCTTACTAATTTACTGAACCCACACATATTATATACGGTTTTTCTCGACATTAAATGGACTTTCTAAAGATACCCTTATTTTCATCATATCGTATAATTTACTATAAAAAAATATATAAAATATGATGAAAAAATGGAGAAAAAAACACTTTTTTCTAACTTTGACCCCTAAAATCTGTTACACATCTACAACCACCAAAAACACCCATCCTAAATAGTTTCTAAATTTGATCCTGAGTTTAGAAATACCCAATGTTATTAGCGATAGTTACATTTTAACACTATCTGTCAGGAATCCCTGAATAACCCTTCACATGTATATATTTTTTAAAAGAAGACAACCTAAGGTATTAAACTTGGGGAATTTTGACTCTGTTCATGCAACCATTTTACCACCAATCTTTGCCAAAGTTTGAAAGAAAAAAAAAAGCATTCAGCAACATCTCCTGAGTAAAGTGATACCACCAATGTAGTGTCAGGTTCTCTGGGGGCTAAAAGGCCTTATTTTTAGGGGGCGCATTCCAGTTTTCCAATTTCCTATTTGGGACATTTCTGAAGCCGGCCAATGTAATTTACCCCCATCAAACCATATATTTTTGAAAAATAGACACCCTAGGGTATTTGAAAAGCTGGTATTTTTGTGTTATTTTTCACAAACATTGTGGCATGGATTCTCAGCTCCTGTTATGTGTTACTGCCAAAGAAGACCCCACTATGTGTTCAGCGACATCTCCTGAGTATAGTGGTACCAGCTATGCATAGGTTTGTTGGCTTGTTTGGGGTGTGCAATGCCAAACTTCTGACATGTGTTTGTGATTTTTTTTCACATTTAACATATCTTCTTTTTGGGAGCCTTTTTAAATTGGAGAAAGTGCATGGTGGTAATTTTTCAATTTAAATTTTTACACACATATTGCTTTTTGATTATGATTTAGGAGAGATTGTTGTAAGTTATTGCAAGAAAACACTTCAGGTTGTTTTCTGCAAGACCTCCTAAGTACACCTATGCCCCCCATGCATAGGTTTGCCAGGATTTTAGGAAGGTTCAGTTACAATTGTATGACTTGTAATTTGAGTTGAAAATGAGAGTATTTCTTCTTATAGCCCTATCTTTAGTTTGGGGCCTATTGCATACCCCAGTTTTATTTATTGCCATAAAAGTATATATATTTGAAACATTGACACCCCAAGGTATTGTATATGTAGTGCTTTGATGACTTTGATGCAACCGTTTTAGCCAAAAAAAATTGGAGAAAGTGTATGGTGGTAATTTTTCAATTTTCATTTTTACACACACATTGCTTTTTGACTATGATTTAGGAGAGATTGTTGTAAGTTATTGCAAGAAAACACCCGTAGTTGTTTTCTGCAAGACCCCCTATTACACCAATGCCCCCCATGCATAGGTTTGCCAGGATTTTGGGAAGGTTCAGTTACAATTGTATGACTTGTAATGTGACTTGAAAGGGAGAGTATTTCTTCTGATAGGCCTATCTTTAGTTTGGGGCCTACTGCATACCCCAGTTTTATTTATTGCCATGAAAGTGTATATATTTGAAATGTTGACACCCCAAGGTATTGTATATGGAGTGCTTTGATGCCTTTGATGCAACCGTTTTATCCCCCAAAAAAATGGAGAAAGTGTATGGTGGTAATTTTTCAATTTTCATTTTTACACACACACACGTTGCTTTTTTACTTTAATTTAGGAGAGCCTGTAAGTTATTGCAAGAAAACACTCCAGGTTGTTTTCTGCAAGACCCCCTGAGTACACCCATACCCCCCATGCATAGGTTTGACAGGGGTTTTGGTAAACCACAGCACCAATTTTAAAACATAAAAAACAGAACAGTGAAATTTAAAAATCTGGCACAGTAAAAGTAAAAAAATACAGCAAAAAAAACTCAGTAACAGTAAACGTAACCAAAAAACCCCCACAAAAAACACACAACGGCAAATGTAAAACAAAAATAATTTTTTTACCAGTGTGTGATACCACTTGAAGCAGTCCCCAATGCAGAGTCCAGGCTCTCCAGGGCAATCAGGACAGTAAAAGTTGTTGTCCTTTCTCTGTTCCCTCTTGGTACAGACTGCATTTTTTCTGAGGATTCTGCTTCACCACAGTAGGGGGGATTTTGAAAATAAAATGTGTAGCCCCAACTCTACTCTCTCCCATTACCGCCCGGGGAGCAGGTGCATCTTGGTACAAAATCCCCAAAATGATCTGGAGCTGAAACTGTAAAAAAGTCAGTTTCATTTCAGGGTTTGCTTTTTTGAACAACAAAAAAGTGTTGTGGGTTGCAATCTGCATTAAGTAAATTGCTGTAATGCTGCGCCACTCTGGATGTTGCCAGGGACAAGGCGGTTGTTGCTCTGGCAGTTGCCAGGGATACAGCGGTTCCTGTGAGTGTGCGGCGATGACGTCTTTGCCGCACGCCTCTTCCCCTCTGAAGCCAGTCCGGATCTCCTGTGGCGTGAATCCTGCACCTATGTAAGTCTTTCATTTACTATCTTCACTGCCCAAGTATATGTGTTGCTTAGTGTGCTCCTGGGTTTTGTATTACTTTATGCTGGACTTTTATACTGTTGCTGAACTCTGCTTGTCTGACCACTCTGCCTGCTTAACCCCTGAACTGCTGGATTGCTATACTGTTGCTGAACTCTGCTTGTCTGACCACTCTGCCTGCTTAACCCCTAAAATGCTGGATTGCTATACTGTTGCTGAACTCTGCTTGTCTGACCACTCTGCCTGCTTAACCCCTAAACTGCTGGATTGCTATACTGTAGCTGAACTCTGCTTGTCTGACCACTCTGCCTGTTTAACCCCTGAACTGTTGGACTGCTATACTGTTACTGAACTCTGCCTGTCTGGTCCTTCTATTGGTTTACCCTTGAACTGTTATACTACTGGATTTCCTTTTGTTGCTGACTCCTGCCTGTTCCTTGTCCTTCTATTGGTTTACCCCTGAACTGCTATACTGCTGGATTGTCTTCCTGTTGCCGCCAAGGACTACCCTGCCTACTGTGAGTACTGCTTACCTCATTTTACAAACTCTCTCTGCTCTGGGATATTTCCTATCATTCCACTTGACGCCAGGATAAGAAGACTACTGGCCAAGTTTTGTCTGATAGAGGAATCTCCCACGGGCATTACAATTGCAACCTTTTTATACCAGGCCATTGTCTTCCGCATAATTAGGTAGGGCTGCAGCAGCTGGTCTGCTAGATCAACCCCACCCATATGCCGGTTATAAACCTTGATGCACACTGGCTTCATTGTGCTCTCAGCTCTGCCACGTACAGAGACCTCCACAGTCCTCTCTGTGTGGATGGTGGTAAGAAGGTATACATCCTTCTTATCTCTGTACTTAACTGCCAACAGCTCCTCTTGGCGCAGAGCTGAGGTCTCCCCCCTTCGTAGCCGGGTGTGTGCAAGTTGTCCTGGGAAACCTATGCCGTTCTTTTGAATTGTACCGCAATCTTCTGTATCACAGCAATAGAGTAGCTTGAACAAAAGGACACTTTTATAAAAATTGTCTACATAAAAGTGGTACCCTTTGTTCATCAGGGGTAAAATCAGGTCGTATGAAAATATGTAACAAAAGTGTATACAGCAGCACTAAAATAAGGAGTAAAGGCAAAAAAGGGCTCAAAAAGGTAAAATAAAAAATCCACCTTTATTGAAACATAGTTAATAAATAGTAGTACAAGGCACACAAACTCCCTGACTAGTTTCGTGCTCGATTGAGCACTTAATCATAGGGTAAGTTTTTTCAGCGTTCTCTCCCTATTTAAAGGGACAGTACACCTGTTGTTAATTACATATTTAAAATACAACATACTGTTATATAAAATAAACAACTATACATTCAAATTGATATTCCTCTTCATTACAAGTACTATGGAATTTGAAAAAGAGGGAAAGAAAAACAAAAAAAACAAATTCAACAAAACACACAGAATTATTGTAATTGCTGTTAACACATCCATTTTTCCTTTTTTCATGTTAATTGATAATATGGTACTAAATACTGCACTGGTGAAAAATCACTCAAAACATTTCTGCGGGTTCAAAACAACTATGATTACGGGTTTATCCTGAAACGCGTCAGTGACGTCAGCAGGGCCGAGGTTGTAGCTCCTTGCTTTTAATTTTGGCGGTTACACTTGCTGTGGTTCGTTTGTTTGTTTTTTACCATATTTGAAATAAAGTATCTTTTTTATCCTACCGCCTTGGAGCCGGACTGGGTGCTTTTATTGTTTATATAAACTCGGGGATAGCTTGGATGACAAAGTGGGTGCCCTTTTTGGCACAAATTTACATTAACCAATGAGGGGTCTCAAAGTAACATCATCTTCAAGCAGGTGAAGATTTCTCTTCAAAATGGAACAGACTTGATTAAATCGTGATGAATACTCCATAGAAAAAAACACTGTTTCTTGTTTTATTATCTTCTTGAGTGTAAATATTGCAATTTACAATACACAGGTCAAACGACCAGAGAGCTGAGATCTAGGATTAGGGAGCATGTTAGGGACACTAGGGAATATGTGAAAGAATCTGCAGTGGCCAGACATTTTAATTTGACACATATGACTAATGTCTTTAACATGACAGTTCAGGTAATTGATCGCATCATGTTCCCACCTAGGGGAGGTGATAGGAGTAAGCTTTTATTAAAGCAAGAATTATACTGGATATATAGGCTCAGAACTATTACTCCCCAGGGTTTGAATCGCGAGTGGGACATGAGCTATTTTGTGGAATAATACACTATGAATTGCTGAATTAAATATATGGCTAGTTTGCTTATACAACCTTTGCACTTTTGTTTCTGTATTCAAACATAATAATACCCTTGTTTTTTTCTTAGGGTTTTTTGGTGTTATGATTACACACAATAATACCGCAGAAATGTTTTGAGTGATTTTTCACCAGTGCAGTATTTAGTACCATATTATCAATTAACATGAAAAAAGGAAAAATGGATGTGTAAACAGCAATTACAATAATTCTGTGTGTTTTGTTGAATTTGTTTTTTGTTTTTCTTTCCCTCTTTTTCAAATTCCATAGTACTTGTAATGAAGAGGAATATCAATTTGAATGTATAGCTGAGCGACATTGGAGGAAATCTCGGAGTTTAACTGACTTTCTTCAATACAAGTTCATCCTGAACTCCTACTATTCTGCCTTTAATCTTTATAAGCAACAATATTTTTCTAATCTCATCTCTACTCTTTCCTCTAACCCTAAACATCTGTTCAACACGTTCAACACTCTTCTCTGCCCACCCCCACCTCCTAACACAACTTCTCTCTCAGCTCAAGATTTTGCAAGCCACTTCAACAACAAAATTGACTCCATCAGAAGTGAAATCAGCTCTCAACATACTTCCAATCTCCCACCCCCTCAAAAGCTCACGATCACCCAAAACCCAAATATCCAAAAATGCAGCTCTTTTGCCCCTGTTAATGAGGATGAAGTTTCTGCCCTTATACTGTCCTCCCACCTCACTACCTGTCCTCTCGACCCCATCCCCTCACAGCTACTCCCCTCACTCTCTTCTACCCTCACCCCCATACTCACACACATTTTCAACCTCTCCCTCAGCACTGGTATATTTCCCTCATCTCTAAAACATGCACTGGTCACACCTATCCTCAAAAAACCTTCCCTTGATCCAACCTCCCCTTCCAATTACCGCCCTATTTCCCTACTCCCTCTTGCCTCAAAGCTCCTCGAAAAGCTAGTTTACGCACGTCTATCCCATTTCCTTACACTAAACTCTCTTCTTGACCCACTGCAATCTGGATTTCGTTCCCATCACTCTACAGAGACAGCAATTGTCAAGGTTACCAATGACCTACTTACAGCAAAATCCAAAGGCCACTTCTCTCTGCTTATCCTCCTTGACCTGTCTGCAGCCTTTGACACTGTTGACCACCCTCTTCTGCTCCAAACCCTCCAATCCTTCGGCATCTGTGACACAGCTCTCTCGTGGTTCTCTTCTGACTAACCGTACATTTAGTGTAGCCTTCTCCGGAGCATCCTCTGCTCCGTTACCACTTTCTGTTTGGGTACCTCAAGGCTCTGTCCTTGGTCCCCTTCTCTTCTCAATCTACACGTCATCACTAGGTTCCTTAATAAAGTCCCATGGGTTTCAATACCATTTGTATGCTGATGACACCCAAATCTACCTCTCTGCACCAGACCTACCTCCTTCCTTACTAACCCGTGTCACTAACTGTCTTTCTCACATCTCATCTTGGATGTCCTCTCACTACCTTAAGCTAAATCTCTCCAAAACTGAACTCCTTATTTTTCCCCCTTCTTCCAATGTCTCTCTCCACCCCCAAAATTTCTATAACTGTTGATAATTCCATCATTACCCCTACCCCGCTCGCCTGATGTCTTGGGGTCACACTTGACTCAGATCTTTCCTTCACTCCTCACATCCAGTCCTTGGCTAAAGCCTGTCGCTTCCACCTTAAAAACATTGCTAAAATTAGACATTTCCTTACGCAAGATACAACCAAGATTTTAATCCACTCTCTCATCCTTTCCCGCCTCGACTACTGCAATTCCGTCCTCTCTGGTCTACCTAGCTGCCGCATAGCTCCTTTGCAATCCATTATGAATGCCTCTGCCAGGCTCATCTTCCTTACTCGTCGCTCTTCATCTGCTGCACCTCTCTGCCAATCCCTTCACTGGCTTCCTCTTGCCTCTAGGATTAAACATAAAATCCTCACCCTGACATATAAAGCTCTCAACTGCACTGCTCCCCCCTACATCTCAGAACTTGTCTCTAGATACTCTCCCTCCCGTCCCCTTCGATCAGCTCAGGATCTCCTCCTCTCCTCCTCTCTTGTTACTTCCTCACATTCACGTTTACAGGACTTCTCCAGACTGGCCCCCATCTTGTGGAATTCCCTGCCTCGCTCCATAAGACTCTCCCCTAGTTTTAACAGCTTCAAGCACTCCCTAAAAACTATACTATTCAGGGATGCATACAACCAACACTAACCTTTCCTAACGCCATTGCTTTCCCCTTGAACCCCTTAGATTGTAAGCCTATGGGCCCAGCTGTTTACAGATCACTTCATAAGAGCCGACTACAACAGTGAAAATCTCGGCAGGGCCCTCTACCCACTTGACCCCTACAAAAGCTATCCTGTACACCGACTATGTTTACAGCGCTGCGGAATCTGTTGGCGCTCTACAAATACCTGATAATAATAATAATAATAATAATAATGTATAGTTGTTTATTTTATATAACAGTATGTTGTTGTATTTTAAATATGTAATTAACAACAGGTGTACTGTCCCTTTAAATAGGGAGAGAACGCTGAACAAACTTACCCTATGATTAAGTGCTCAATCGAGCACGAAACTAGTCAGGGAGTTTGTGTGCCTTGTACTACTATTTATTAACTATGTTTCAATAAAGGTGGATTTTTAATTTTACCTTTTTGAGCCCTTTTTTGCCTTTATGCCTTATTTTAGTGCTGCTGTATACACTTTTGTTACATATTTTGATACTGCTGCACCGGCCATTTTTTTACAGCAAGCACCCCTGTTACCTGCAGTTGTTTGGATCGTTCCATCTCTGTTCCCCCGGTGACGTCAGTACTTCCGCATCTGCAGCGGCTTGGTTTGTGTGTTCATGTAAAATCAGGTCCCAGACGATCTTGCCAGTGGTTCCCATATGTTCTGGGAAACCTGGGGGAACAAGGTGGATATCCTTTCCCTCGTACACCCGGAAGGCCTGAGTATACACAGTCTCGCTCTCACAGAGCTTATACACCTTTACTCCATACCTGGAGCGCTTGGAAGGAATATACTGCTTGAATCCCAGCCTTCCCTTATACTGCATCAGGGATTCATCCACACATATATTCCTTCCAGGTGTATAAGCCTCTGCAAACCTGGCAGTAAAGTGGGTAATCAGGGAGTGGGTTTTATACAGCATGTCAAACTGGGGATGCTCCCTAGGGGGCACAGGCTGTTGTTGCTAAAGTGCACGAAATGAAGAATCATTTCATCCTCGACATACTCTGGGAGAAAATGGGGGTAGAGCAAATGGGGCTACTGCCAGCGATCGGCACCATCGCTGGCCAACCTTTGGGTCTCACAATTTTTAACAAATATATTAAATAAATCTCTCTCTCCTAAACACAGATCTCTCTCTCTCTCTCTCCCACAAAAACACAAGTGAGAAGAGGGAGGGAGATCCACACTGGTCAGAGTCAATATTTACAAATATTGACATGATCAGACAAATGGGATATTTTATTATTAAATTATAGGGGCAAGCTCAGATTGGATGACCCTAGCCTGCCCCTATGATAAGGCAGGCTAGGGACACCCCCAGAAGCCCCATGATGCACTGGGCATCACCATCTTTGAAGTCACATGGAGGAGGGGGGCTATATGGGGCTATTTTATATAAATTACATATATTTTTTTTAAAAAATTATATTATGTAATTTTACTAAGTGCCTCGACCCACCGAGGCACATAGCACACTTACAGAGCATCAGAAGCCTGCCCGTGGAGTGAAACCGGAAGTGATCGCTCCGTGGGAGCAATCAAAACAGAGCCCAGCAGTCAGTAACAGTATTGCAGGATGTCTCAAAATCGAGGCAATACTGTTTGAGCAGCTGGAAGCGATCTTGATCGCTTCCAGCGCTCAGATTACCCGAGGATGTGTCAGGCACATCCTTGGTCCTTAACTGACACCCTTTGTAGGACATGCCTGACACGTCCTCGGTCGTCAAGGGGTTAAATGTGAACTATATATAGCAACTACATTTGCTGCCACTATCTCTTTAATCTGTAGATAAAAGTATGTTTTCTAAAGTTAAAAGCAAATGTGTGCATATATAAACATGTATATTCACAAAACACACATCCACACATATACATTTATAATTGATCCTTTAAATAATCTGAATAAGTAATCTGCACCAAATATGGTTTCAAAAAGTCTTACATTTGTCCGATTTTTGTTAATGGTTTTGTGAACATAATTGATTTTTTAAACTATATAGAATACTTGTAATTAGTATACTTGTTAATATTATAAAAGTATATTTCTAAATTATGTTACTTGACCATTTTAAAGATATTTAGATATGTTTTGATTACATAAATTAAATTTAAACTTCATATAATATCTAGATTACTATATAAAAAACACATTCTTCATTATATACAGTATATATATATATATATATGTTCATTGTCTGTTAAAACTTAAATAATGTATTTCTTTATTTTATTTTAGATGGAATTCCAATTTATTTGTTTATCATTTATTTGAAATCTTATATAACATTACATTTAAATGAAAAAAAATCCACTATATTATTACTTTTTAATCCATATTGTAAATGTATTTTAAAACTGAATATACATTATTTTATACAAAAACATATTTAAAGCATTATGCACATTTCTAAAATGACTATTGTAAAATAAATTGTCCCACAGGTGTAACCCTTTGTGGCATTATAGATTCAAGATATGCTGCGGTTTAGCTATAGTAACACTTGTCAAGCATAGAAGACAAAGCCTGCAGGTTATTTGCACAAATTATATAACAATCTTATCACATTGACTTTCAGATCCACATATTAAAGTAGTATTTATGGAGGAAAATGAATGCTTGCAAACAAGAAATTGCACTGACTCTGATAATATTTTCAAGAAAGAAAGACAGACAGAATGAAAGAGAGAAAGAAAGAAAGATCAAGAAAGAAAGAAAGAAAGAAAGAAAGAAAGAAAGAAAGAAAGAATGAAAGAGCGAGAAAGAGATAAAGAAAGAAATATTAAGAAAGAAAGAATGAAAGAGCGAGAAAGAGATAAAGAAAGAAATATTAAGAAAGAAAGAATGAAAGAGAGAGAAGAAAGAACAAACAGAAGAAAGAGAGAGAGAAAGAGAGAAAGAAAGAAAGAGAAAGAAAGAAAGAGAGAGAGAGAGAAAGAAAGAGATAGAGAAAGGGAGAGAGAAAGAAAGAAAGAAAGAAAGAAAGAAAGAAAGAAAGAGAGAGAGAGAGAAAGAAAGAAAGAAAGAAAGAAAGAAAGAAAGAAAGAAAGAAAGAAAGAAAGAAAGAAAGAAAGAAAGAAAGAAAGAAAGGGAGAGAGAAAGGGAGAGAGAAAGAAATAAATAAAGAAAGATAGAGAGAGAGAGAGAATGGGAGAGAGAAGAAGGGAGAATACTAAAACTACATTTAAGAGAGCAGTTTAAATACAAAAACAGCATAGAAAAAAAGTAAGTGTAGAGCCAAATAGGCTTGCAGTGGCATAAGGGTTAAGGCTGTCAGGAAGAGTGAAGATAGGGGGGAGTTTTTGTGTAAGTTGCAACAATGTTGCAGGGGCAGAGAGTGGCTTACCTTTCTTATGCTGGTGCCTGCAGTTCCTGTTCCTCTTTGATCCTGGACAAGAAGCTGACAAGTTGTTCCTTCTTCTCTCCATCTTCAATTCTTCTGTGCATCATGAGACGTTCAAGACGCTCTTCAGCTCCACCCCTGAGGTTTATAGAGGGAAATATACCGGTTACTCGGCGTGGATTACAAGAACAGCAGCTAAGTATCAATGAAGCTGAGGAATTTATTTCTTCCTCCCAAAGCATTGATGAAATTCCACCCTCTCCCTCTCCTCCTCCCCCTATTCAGGTCCCAGTTCAGGCCCCTGTGCAAACCACTGTACCCAGTCATTCCTTACTTACTAGGGTGGACATCCACCCCAGACTCCCAGCCAAATTCTCCTATCCCCCAGGATGGGGATGCTAATTTAGCATCTACAGTTAACTTCCTTGGCAATAATAATCATGATCTGTCCTTTTTGGACATGTTTGCAGCCCTTCCACCCCCTGCAGCAGGTGCTATTGCATCCCTGCTTTCCACTTTAGCAGCTGCAATTTCCTCTGGCCAGCCTATTGCAAATGTGCAATCGTCCTCCCAACATATCCCTCAACTTTTGGCGCCAGAACCACCATCTTTTTTGGCTCCCACAAGGCCTTCTTCAATGCGGCCATTGGCCCCTCCCATGGTCACCCCGCCCATTGGCCAATCTGCCCCGGCACCTCCTCCAACCCCCTTAGTGGCCCGTGATCTTTTTCCAAGGGTGCCCCCTGCCCCTATGCCTGTGCCCATCCAGGATACTTATCTAGGCCAACAGTCTCAGTCTTTGGTTGCATCTTCCCCCAGGCTTTCGGCCCTACGTCCACCTGGGCCTGCACTGACGTCACTTCTGGTTGGGCGCAATGGCACTTCCGGTGACGTCAGCGCTACTCAGGGATAGGCACGAGCTAAGGCTGTGGCAGACATTTTCTAAAGTAAAGACCTTTAGTGAAGGACACCAAGATACATTTACAATTAAAACTATTATTTTATAGTGCTGAATTTTATTATACAGATGCAGAAGATACACATCCAGTATTTCTCTCAGGCTTTATTTATTCCATAACTTATCACTCAATATTGCTAGCAGTCTCTTGACAAGCCACTAATTTTATTCACACTAAATATTTCCCCTTTCCTATTATTTAATCAGAAAGAAAAGATATACTAAGGTTATGATTCACAGCCTTACTATATCTTTTCTTTCTATTTATACTACTTTTAATAAACCTCAGGTGCTGGTTAAAGTGCTTTACCTTTGCATATAAAGCTCCAGGGACACAGTGGCAGCTTGCTTCTTGAATCTTCCCTCCCTCTCTGTCTCACTCAGAGTCATTTTCTGGTACTAAGCGGTATCATGTGGGAGTGGCCACAACCCTGCAAAACGTGGCGCAGCGTGTGTTAAGGAGGAGTCAGGACCAGTATTCATCTGTCTTACTCCTCCCTCCCGACTGCAAAATGGGTGGCGGACACTGCAAGGGCCAGTCACAGACACCAGTGTCCGTGTACGGACACCTTGCCTATCCCTGGTGCTACTATGCAGCATACACGGGGCCGTCCAGCGATCAGACGCGGATCCCAGGCAGGTGAGCACTGTAAGCGTTCTCTGGCCAGGGGCTGCCTAGTTGGTCGCTGGAGGGGTTTGGGGGGTCTAACCAATGTTTTGGGCAATGTAGAAACACAGGGTTGTTTACACCAGTAGGGGGCAATGTGGCAGTAGTAAATGAGGGCCATGTAAGTTTACTTTCAGGCAGTGATGGGGTTAATATTTCAGGGAGTGAAAGTTATGGCAATACAATTAATTTGGGCAATGCTTCTAATGTGCAGGCAGCTGATAATAGCAATGTGCGTAGCCAGATGGCAAATACTTAGAATGTTTCCACTGCGAATCTAACACTGCAGAATGTTGGAATGCATGCTAACCCTTGGGCTGTGGCAGGACAGAATTTTAATAACCAGGCAACTGATAGTCTGAATGTCTCCGGCCACAGGGTCAATACTCCAATTATACAGGCTAGTGTTGTGGCGACGCAGAATGTTAATAATGGGCAGAATGTGAATGTGCAGGCAGTTGATACTAGTAATATGCTCAGCCCCAGTGCTAATAATACAAATGCTTATGCCAATATTTTTACCATGCAGTCTGATGCTATGCATAATGTTGATGCCATTAATGTGCTACGGCAGAATGCTGGCTTGCTAAATGTCAATAATACCAATGTGAATAGTCAGACTGTTTCCATGCCGCATGTGGATGTAATTTCTAATACTGTAAATGTACCTCACAATGTTAACGTGGAAAGTATGCATGTGCAAATGGGTGCAAATGTGCAAGCTACAGGGTCTCCAGATTTAGGGTTCAAGGCAAATATGGTTAATACTCCACAAGGGGTGGGAAATGTTTGTGAACAGGGTACGGGTAGGGCCCCTCAGGCCACACCTGGGTTTCCTCTGGCTTCAGGGCAATGTGCTCGCGATTTTCTTTCTGTTTTGCAGGAGGTTTTATCCAGAAAGCAGATTTCCCCTGTCACCTCTCCTCTGGCGTTGGCCACCCCATCACCGGTCATGGCATCTGAAGGTGCAGCAGCCTCATCATCTACAGCAGCCTTATCAGCTACAACATTGCCACCAATTCCGGCTACATCAGCAAATGGTAGGGAGAGAGAAAGGGAGAGAGAAAGAAATAAATAAAGAAAGATAGAGAGAGAGAGAGAATGGGAGAGAGAAGAAGGGAGAATACTAAAACTACATTTAAGAGAGCAGTTTAAATACAAAAACAGCATAGAAAAAAAGTAAGTGTAGAGCCAAATAGGCTTGCAGCGGCATAAGGGTTAAGGCTGTCAGGAAGAGTGAAGATAGGGGGGAGTTTTTGTGTAAGTTGCAACAATGTTGCAGGGGCAGAGAGTGGCTTACCTTTCTTATGCTGGTGCCTGCAGTTCCTGTTCCTCTTTGATCCTGGACAAGAAGCTGACAAGTTGTTCCTTCTTCTCTCCATCTTCAATTCTTCTGTGCATCATGAGACGTTCAAGACGCTCTTCAGCTCCACCCCTGAGGTTTATAGAGGGAAATATACCGGTTACTCGGCGTGGATTACAAGAACAGCAGCTAAGTATCAATGAAGCTGAGGAATTTATTTCTTCCTCCCAAAGCATTGATGAAATTCCACCCTCTCCCTCTCCTCCTCCCCTATTCAGGTCCCGGTTCAGGCCCCTGTGCAAACCACTGTACCCAGTCATTCCTTACTTACTAGGGTGGACATCCACCCCAGACTCCCAGCCAAATTCTCCTATCCCCCAGGATGGGGATGCTAATTTAGCATCTACAGTTAACTTCCTTGGCAATAATAATCATGATCTGTCCTTTTTGGACATGTTTGCAGCCCTTCCACCCCCTGCAGCAGGTGCTGTTGCATCCCTGCTTTCCACTTTAGCAGCTGCAATTTCCTCTGGCCAGCCTATTGCAAATGTGCAATCGTCCTCCCAACATATCCCTCAACTTTTGGCGCCAGAACCACCATCTTTTTTGGCTCCCACAAGGCCTTCTTCAATGCGGCCATTGGCCCCTCCCATGGTCACCCCGCCCATTGGCCAATCTGCCCCGGCACCTCCTCCAACCCCCTTAGTGGCCCGTGATCTTTTTCCAAGGGTGCCCCCTGCCCCTATGCCTGTGCCCATCCAGGATACTTATCTAGGCCAACAGTCTCAGTCTTTGGTTGCATCTTCCCCCAGGCTTTCGGCCCTACGTCCATCTGGGCCTGCACTGACGTCACTTCTGGTTGGGCGCAATGGCACTTCCGGTGACGTCAGCGCTACTCAGGGATAGGCACGAGCTAAGGCTGTGGCAGACATTTTCTAAAGTAAAGACCTTTAGTGAAGGACACCAAGATACATTTACAATTAAAACTATTATTTTATAGTGCTGAATTTTATTATACAGATGCAGAAGATACACATCCAGTATTTCTCTCAGGCTTTATTTATTCCATAACTTATCACTCAATATTGCTAGCAGTCTCTTGACAAGCCACTAATTTTATTCACACTAAATATTTCCCCTTTCCTATTATTTAATCAGAAAGAAAAGATATACTAAGGTTATGATTCACAGCCTTACTATATCTTTTCTTTCTATTTAAATACTACTTTTAATAAACCTCAGGTGCTGGTTAAAGTGCTTTACCTTTGCATATAAAGCTCCAGGGACACAGTGGCAGCTTGCTTCTTGAATCTTCCCTCCCTCTCTGTCTCACTCAGAGTCATTTTCTGGTACTAAGCGGTATCATGTGGGAGTGGCCACAACCCTGCAAAACGTGGCGCAGCGTGTGTTAAGGAGGAGTCAGGACCAGTATTCATCTGTCTTACTCCTCCCTCCCGACCGCAAAATGGGTGGCGGACACTGCAAGGGCCAGTCACAGACACCAGTGTCTGTGTACGGACACCTTGCCTATCCCTGGTGCTACTATGCAGCATACACGGGGCCGTCCAGCGATCAGACGCGGATCCCAGGCAGGTGAGCACTGTAAGCGTTCTCTGGCCAGGGGCTGCCTAGTTGGTCGCTGGAGGGGTTTGGGGGGTCTAACCAATGTTTTGGGCAATGTAGAAACACAGGGTCGTTTACACCAGTAGGGGGCAATGTGGCAGTAGTAAATGAGGGCCATGTAAGTTTACTTTCAGGCAGTGATGGGGTTAATATTTCAGGGAGTGAAAGTTATGGCAATACAATTAATTTGGGCAATGCTTCTAATGTGCAGGCAGCTGATAATAGCAATGTGCGTAGCCAGATGGCAAATACTTAGAATGTTTCCACTGCGAATCTAACACTGCAGAATGTTGGAATGCATGCTAACCCTTGGGCTGTGGCAGGACAGAATTTTAATAACCAGGCAACTGATAGTCTGAATGTCTCCGGCCACAGGGTCAATACTCCAATTATACAGGCTAGTGTTGTGGCGACGCAGAATGTTAATAATGGGCAGAATGTGAATGTGCAGGCAGTTGATACTAGTAATATGCTCAGCCCCAGTGCTAATAATACAAATGCTTATGCCAATATTTTTACCATGCAGTCTGATGCTATGCATAATGTTGATGCCATTAATGTGCTACGGCAGAATGCTGGCTTGCTAAATGTCAATAATACCAATGTGAATAGTCAGACTGTTTCCATGCCGCATGTGGATGTAATTTCTAATACTGTAAATGTACCTCACAATGTTAACGTGGAAAGTATGCATGTGCAAATGGGTGCAAATGTGCAAGCTACAGGGTCTCCAGATTTAGGGTTCAAGGCAAATATGGTTAATACTCCACAAGGGGTGGGAAATGTTTGTGAACAGGGTACGGGTAGGGCCCCTCAGGCCACACCTGGGTTTCCTCTGGCTTCAGGGCAATGTGCTCGCGATTTTCTTTCTGTTTTGCAGGAGGTTTTATCCGGAAAGCAGATTTCCCCTGTCACCTCTCCTCTGGCGTTGGCCACCCCATCACCGGTCATGGCATCTGAAGGTGCAGCAGCCTCATCATCTACAGCAGCCTTATCAGCTACAACATTGCCACCAATTCCGGCTACATCAGCAAATGGTAATGCAAACTCTGGGGATCGGTCCCTACGGTGGTGCAGACATCTCCAGTGGGAGCAGCAGCAGCGACAGAGGTTTCTACTACATCTGCCACTGGGAACGGTGAGTCGCCTGCACCTAAACACCCTAGGCAACACTTATCAGACTCATCCACTACTGACTCTGACTTAGATAGCGACACGTCTTTAGGTCTAAAATCCAAAGGGCAAAAGCGCATGTATAAAATGCTTTAGGAGATGAGGTCAGGTCAGTTGCAAAAGGATCAGAGGGTGGAGGTAGTGGCTCCGTTAGTTCAAGGGCAACCACAGGCAGCTCCAGTGGTGTTTACCAGAAAAGTAGCTTTAGCAGGTGATGCTTTATCTTGCCCAATTTTTTCGCCTCATGGTCATCTGAAGCAGAAGTTGGTAAGGAGATTTCAGGAGGGTCGTTATGTAAACATTTTTCGAACTCTCTCTCTTGAAGCGCATAGGCAGAAGGAGAAAAGTGCAGATGGAACCGCGCCTAAACAAGTTAAGCGACCTGAAACATTTGACGAGTGGCTCAAATGCTTCAGGATCCTCTCGTCATGCTATCCAGACAAATACCCAGACCAGGGACAGGCATTGCTGAAGCATGCCGACACCATGCACTGGATTTATCAACACCATAAAGACGGTGTGTGGAGGGACTATGACTCAAACTTTAGGAGAAAAATGGCCGGGAATTCTTCCCTAATGTTTGGGTCTCAGGAAATGCATTTGTGGTCCAGTTTAGGCTCTGAAAGATCGCCTTCACCACCACCATCTAGTAGAGGCAAAGGGGTGCGGTTTCAGAACAAGAACAGGCGTAAGGGCCGGGAGTGCTGGGCCTTTCAGGAAAAAAGGTGTGACAAAGGAACCGCCTGTCTTTATCGGCACATATGCAAGTTCTGCGGGGCATTTCATTCTGGAGCAGATTGCTCCAGGAGAAAGGACTCTAACGTGGATAAATCAACAGCCCGTCAACTTCCTGCAGCTAAGGGCGCCCACCCCGGTGAGGCTGGACGCTCTTGAGCTATGGTTGCGCACATACCCAGACCGCCAAGTAGCAGGCTTGCTCTTGGCGGGATATAGGGATGGATTTGTGATCCCGATCAGCAAATCTGTTGTCAGTTCTCACAACCATCGTAATTTGAAATCCGCTTACCAGCACCCAGGAGTGGTGAGGAATAAACTAGTGAAGGAAATATCTTTGGGAAGAGTAGTGGGCCCCTTTAGCATCCCACCTTTTCCTGACTTGGTTATCTCTCCTCTGGGAGTGGTACCAAAGAAGGAACCGGGGAAGTTTCACCTGATACAGCACCTCTCCTACCCCAAGGGAAACTCAGTTAATTATGCAATTGATCCTGAGCTCCGCACGGTCCATTACCAGTCATTCGATAAGGCGCTTGACTTAGTCCGTGGGTTTGGGAGAGGTGTTTTGTTAGCGAAACTGGACATTGAGTCTGCTTTTTGTCTTCTTCCTTTACACCCCAAGTCCTTTCCCCTTATGGGATGTAAGTTTGAGGGTAGTTATTACATGGATCGATGCTTACCTATAAGTTGCGCCATTTCATGCTTGCTGTTTGAGTGCTTTAGCACATTTTTACATTGGGCGGTGGCCAAACTTGTGGGACGGGATTACATAGCTCACTACCTCGATGATTTTCTCTTAGTTGGAGAACGGGATTCAGACAGGTGTATCCGGCTCATGGTAGAAATGAGAGGCCTCATGTCCCAGCTAGGTGTTCCACTAGCGGAAGATAAAACTCAGGGTCCATGAACTACATTGACCTTCCTGGGCATTAAAATAGACACCTTGCAAATGATTTGCAGGTTACCCATGGATAAGGTACAGAATATGTTGGTTTCAGTTCGGGTGGCTGTTTCCAAGAAATATGTATCTTTGAGGGACCTTCAGTCTCTATTGGGTTTGTTGAACTTTGCTTGCAGGGTGATCCCCATGGGGAGGGTTTTCAACAGGAGGCTAGAAAGTCGTCTTAAGGGCAATCCCAGGATGTTGGACAGAATACTTGTCTCAAGAGACATGATAGATGACTTGAACGCTTGGGAAACATTCTTGATGCAGTTTAACGGTATCAGTGTGTGGCGATCTAGCCCGATCTCTAGTCAGACCCTGCATTTGTTTACTGACGCAGCAGGGTCTCATGGTTATGGGGCTTATTTTCAAGGGGAGTGGTGTGCCAGGCGCTGGCCATCGGAATGGAGTTCTGCTCTTCTCATCAGGAACCTAACACTGCTGGAATTGACCGCCCTCCCACCCCGATGGTGGCTTGAGAAGGATAATGTAGATAGGGCGCTATGGCAGAGATAGGGATAGGTGTCCTAATCTGCATAAGACCTTAGCTGTAGAGTATTAAGAGTTATATGCTTTTCCCTCCCCTCCTTTCCTGGGATCGACATGGTAGTAAGCCTTCAATCCCTTATGCATATCTGTATCTGTACCCATGTATTTAAATTAAATGTATTTTTTAGATTACAAAAAAGAAATATGGTTCTGTAATAAAGAATGTTTTCTATGTTTCTATTCCATTATGTACAGTTATGCCCCCAAAACATTTACCTGGTTCTTCAAAAACTTCAGGTACTGATCAACAGAAAAAGATGAATCCAAAATGCTTGTATTTGCTACGTAAACAAACCCAGAGCTATAAACTCTAAATTGTTTTTTTTTAACTTTTTTTTATATTATGTTATTTTACTAAGTGCCTCGACTCACCGAGGCACTTAGCACACTTACAGAGCATCAGAAGCCTTCCGATGCTCTGCCTGACTACTGGGCTCCACGTGGAGTGAAACCGTAAGTGATCGCTCTGTGGGAGCGATCACAACAGAGCCCGGCAGTCAGGAACAGTATTGCAGGATGCCTCAACATCTAGGCATCGCTACAATACTGTTTGAGTGGCTGGAAGCAATCTCGATCGCTTCCAGCGCTCAGATTACCTGAGGATGTGTCAGGCACGTCCTTGGTCCTTAACTGACACCCTTTGTAGGACGTGCCTGACATGTCCTCGGTCGCCAAGGGGTTAAATCTGAACTATATATAGCAACTACATTTGCTGCCACTATCTCTTTAATCTGTAGATAAAAGGATATTTTCTAAAGTTAAAAGCAAATGTGTGTATATATACACATGTATATTCACAAAACACACATCCACACATATACATTTATAATCGATTCTTTAAAAAACTATCATTTAATAAGTAATCTACACCATATATGGTTTCAAAAAGTCTATTACATTTGTCTGATTTTGTTAATGGGTTGGTGAACATAATTGATTTTTTAAACCAAAAAGTATTTTTCTAAATTATGTTACTTGACCATTTTAAAGATATTTAGATATGTTTTGATTACATAAATTAAAATTAAACTTCATATAATATCTAGATTACTATAAAAAAAACACGTCCTTCATTATATACAGTATATATATATATATATATATATATATGTTCATTGTCTGTTAAAAACTTAAATAATTTATTTCTTTATTTTGTTTTAGATCGAATTCCAAAATATTTGTTTATCATATTATTTATTTGAAATCTTATATAACATTACATTTAAATGAAAAAAATAATCCACTATATTATTACTTTTTAATCCATATTGTAAATGTATTTTAAAACTGAATATACATTATTTTATACAAAAACATATTTAAAGCATTATGCACATTTCTAAAATGACTATTGTAAAATAAATTGTCCCACAGGTGTAACCCTTTGTGGCATTATAGATTCAAGATATGCTGCGGTTTAGATATAGTAACACTTGTCAAGCATAGAAGACAAAGCCTGCAGGTTATTTGCACAAATTATATAACAATCTTATCACATTGACTTTCAGATCCACATATTAAAGTAGTATTTATGGAGGGAAATGAATACTTACAAACAAGAAATTGCACTGACTCTGAGAAAGAAAGGAAGAAAGAAAGAAAGAAAGAAAGAAAGAAAGAAAGAAAGAAAGAAAGAGAGAGAGAGAATAAAAGAGAGAGAGAGAAATAAAAAGAAAGAATAAAAGAGAGAGAAAGAAATAAAAAGAAAGAAAGACATACAAATGTATGTATTTATATGTGTGTATAATATGTATTTACAGACATATATACACATATAAAAACATTAATATATATGTACACATAGAAGAAAGAAAGAAAGAAAGAAAGAAAGAAAGAAAGAAAGAAAGAAAGAAAGAAAGAAGAAAGAAAGAAAGAAAGAAAGAAAGAAAGAAAGAAAGAAAGAAAGAAAGAAAGAAAGAAAGAAAGAAAGAAAGAAAGGAAGAAAGAAAGAAAGAAAGAAAGAAAGAAAGAAAGAAATAAAGAAAGAAAGAAAAAGAATAAAAGAGAGAGAGAGATAAATAAAAAGAAAGAGAGAGAGAGAGAGAAAGGGAGAGAGAAGGAGTGAGAGGTGAGAGGAGAGAGAGAAAGGGAGAGAGAGAGAGAGAGAAAGGGAGAGAGAAGAGAGAGAGAGAGAGAGAGAGAGAGAGAGAAAGGGAGAGAGAAGAAGAGAGAGAGAGAGAGAGAGAGAAAGGGAGAGAGAAGAAGAGAGAGAGAGAAAGGGAGAGAGAAGAAGAGAGAGAGAGAGAGAGAGAGAGAAAGGGAGAGAGAAGAAGAGAGAAAACTAAAACTACAAAAAGAGAGCAGTTTAAATACAAAAACAGCATAGACAATGCATATCTGTATCTGTACCCATGTATTTAAATTCAATGTTTTTTTAGATTACAAAAAGAAATATGGTTCTGTAATAAAGATAGAATGTTTTCTATGTTTCTATTCCATTATGTACAGCTGTGCCCCCAAAACATTTACCTGGTTCTTCAAAGACTTCCTAGGTACTGATCAACAGAAAAAGCTGAATACAAAATGCTTGTATGTGCTATGTAAACAAACCCAGAGCTATAAACTCTAAGGGGTCTATTTATCAAGTGTCTGTCCGACATGATCCGATCAGCAGATCATAACCGACAGACATCGCTGAATGCGGACAGCATTACGCTCTCCGCATTCAGCATTGCACCAGCAGTTCTGGTGAACTGCTGGTGCAACGCCGCCCCTTGCAGATTCGTGGCCAATCGGCCGCTAGCAGGGGGTGTCAATCAACCCGATCGTATTGGATCGGATTGATTTCCGGCGATGTCTGTCTGCTACTTCAGGGCAGGCGAACAGGTTGTTGAGCAGCGTCTTTAGACCGCTGCTTCATAACTTGTGTTTCTGGTGAGTCTGAAGGCTCGCCAGAAACACGGGGCTTCAAGCTGCATATGGAACTTGATAAATATGCCCCTAAATGTACTTGTAAATCTTTTATTATTTTTTCTTTTAACAAATTGTTTAACCCTTTTGTTGGTAATATAAGTTGTGTTTCTACTTTACAAATGTTATTGTTTAATTTAACCAGGAGAAGAAAATATATCAACACTTGTCATGTGTAGGAGACACAGGTATGTCAGGTGATTTGCAGGCAAATTATATAACGATCTTATGTCATCTACTTCTAACGCCACACATTCAGCATTATTTATGGATAAAAAATGCATAAAAACACAACAATGTGCACTGACACAGCTGATCTTTATTTCTTAGACCAAGAGAGGAAATGAGAGAGTTAGCAAGATAAAGAGAGAGTGAGAGTTTATTTATGCTTCATATTATTAGTTTTTAAAACAATACATTCCCCTATCTAGACAACCTTGATATGAAATGAGCATATGTTTACCTTGTCATTAATTTAGTCATAATTCCTAATCATCACCTTATCCTTTCCCATCTCTTCTCCTGAAATCCCTCAATAAGCTTCTACTTAAAGGGATATGAAACCCAAAAATGTCCTTTTGTGATTCAGACAGAACATGCCATTAAAAAAAAAAGTTTCCAGTTTACTTTTATTATCAGATTTGCTTTGTTCTCATGAAATTATTTGTTGAAGACATACCTAGGTAGGCATCTGGAGTGCTACATGATAGGAAATAGTGCTGCCATATAGTGCTCATTAAAAATGTATAACATTCTTGCAAAACTGCTGCCATATAGTGCTCCAAAAATGGGCCAGCTCCTAACATATGTCCCTGCTTTTCAACAAAAGATGCCAAGGGAACAAATAAAATTTGATAATAGAAGTAAATTAGAAAGTTATTTTCAATAGCATGTCCCTTTAAGGGCCGGATGTTATAAGCATCCTCACAAAAGTGATATGTTATATAAATATCTGCATCAAGATTGTAGGGGAAATGTTCTAAAGGAATTAAATCACTATTAGAAGGCAGTCTTGCCAAGAGGCATTTTACTACACTGTGGGAGTCAATGGTTCTCTGCCACTGGCCGAATGTTAAAAGCATTATCTGCAGTGAGGGTGTAATGTCAATGATTGTACATGTGCAAACTGAAACTGAACCTCTGAACCGCCATTTACACTTCAATGCTTACCGCGATCTCCGAGCTGTAGTTAACTGTTCTGTTCTGAAAAAAAAGTGCACAAAACACTTGCTAAAGATGTATTTGTATGCATATATATATAAAATGTTTATATATGTGTACATACAAATGTATGTATTTATATGTGTGTATAATATGTATTTACAGACATATATACACATATAAAAACATTAAAAACATTAATATATATGTACACATAGAAGAAAGAAAGAAAGAAAGAAAGAAAGAAAGAAAGAAAGAGAGACAGAGAGAGAGAGAGAGAGAGAGAGAGAGAAGATAGAGAGAGAGAGAGAGAGAGAGAGAGACAGAGAGAGAGAGAGAGAGAGAGAGAAAGGGAGAGAGAAGAAGAGAGAGAGAGAGAGAGAGAGAGAGAGAGAGAGAGAGAAAGGGAGAGAGAAGAAGAGAGAGAGAGAGAGAGAGAGAGAAAGGGAGAGAGAAGAGAGAGAAAGGGAGAGAGAAGAAGAGAGAGAGAGAGAGAGAGAGAGAGAGAGAGAAGAAGAGAGAGAGAGAGAGAGAGAGAGAGAGAGAGAGAGAGAGAGAGAGAGAGAGAAAGGGAGAGAGAAGAAGAGAGAATACTAAAACTACAAAAAGAGAGCAGTTTAAATACAAAAACAGCATAGACAATGCATATCTGTATCTGTACCCATGTATTTAAATTACATTTTTTTTAGATTAAGAAAATAAATATGGTTCTGTAATAAAGATAGAATGTTTTTTGTTTCTATTCCATTATGTACAGCTGTGCCCCCAAAATATTTACCTGGTTCTTCAAAAACTTCCTAGGTACTGATCAACAGAAAAAGCTGAATACAAAATGCTTGTATGTGCTATGTAAACAAACCCAGAGCTATAAACTCTAAATGTACTTGTAAATCTTGTATTATTATTTTTTCTTTTAACACATTTTTTAACCCTTTTGTTGGTAATATAAGTTGTGTTTCTACTTTACAAATGTTATTTTTTAATTTAACCAGGAGAACAAAATATATCAACACTTGTTATGTGTAGGAGACGCAGGTATGTCAGGTGATTTGCAGGCAAATTATGTAACGATCTTATGTCATCTACTTCTAACGCCACACATTCAGCATTATTTATGGATAAAAAATACCTAAAAACACAACAATATATATATATATATATATATATTTATATATGTGTACATATATACACATATAAAAACATTATTATATATGTACACATATATAAACATATATATAAGTGCATTATAGCCCTTTGTCATTAAGTAGATGAAAACATACTTATGCAATATCTATATTTAATAAAGGATTTTAACTATGTTTTTAATGTAAATATTTCATATTTGCTAATGCGAATATGCTATGTTGTTTGCGCGATGGGTGTTAGGTTTTTTCAACAATTTTTTTCTCCATTGACCTTCTATGGGGAATGCAAAAATGCGATGGAGTTTGCGCAGTCTCGGGTGTTTTTTTCTCCATTGATTTCTATGGGGGAATACATGCATGCGCATGTTTAAAATTAAGTTAGGATTTTTGCGCTATTCGGGTTAACGCAAGTGCAAAATATGTTTTTTTGAAACTTGTAATATGAACTCAACCCAACTAGCGCAAAAAGTTTAACTCTAGCTGAGTTTTTGCAGTCGGGAAAAAAAAAATACTGCGCCACTTGTATTCTAGCCCTATGTATTTAAAGAAATATTTGTGATTCAGACACAGCATACAATCTTAGAAAAAACTTTCCAATTTACATCTTTTATCTAATTTACTTTGTTCCTATGTTATTCTTTGTAGGTATCTAGAGCGCTACATGGCAGGATATAGCGCTGCCGTCTAGTGCGCTTGCAAATGGATAGCATTCCTGCAAAACTGCTGCATTATAGTGCTCCAGAAATGGGCATGTTTACGTCCCTGCATTTCAACAAAAGATGCCAAGAGAACAAAGGAATATTGATAATAGAAGTAAATGAGAAAGTTATTTAAAATCACATGCCCTGTCCGAATGATGAAAGAAACATTTTGGGTTTTATATCCCTTTAAAGTAAATTTGTCCCATTGAAGACAGTAGCCGCGTTTTTGATTTGTTTTACAAAAGTGCATTTTTTTTTAAACTTTGCCTCGTGTAAAACATGTTATTAACAGTAGAGAGCTTTTTTTAATATCGTATTTGTAAAGCCAATACAAGTTTACACTCTGCTGAACGGGCCTGTTTCTAATATTGCAGTCACACTGTACCAAGTTTATTTATTTCTTTTGCTATAGCAAGGGAGGTAATGCAGATTGTTTTGCAGACTATGTAGTGCGTAATTGCAGATATATACGATACATAAATATAAAATGTTAGCTTAGTATCAGATACCTGCAAATGCTCTCACCCCATCACTCTGATGTGATTCTAAATCGTTCCCACTCCTATATAAATACTAATCTCTTTGGAAGCAGGGACTCCATATGTACTGTGTTCTGTAATGTATTATCAATGCTAAAAATAACTTGTTTTCTATGTATTTGTACAGTCAGATTTGTATAGTTATGTAGGTGGGCAGAGCTGTTTATAAAGAGCATATATACTGTATATAGTGTGCATAAGTCTGTCACAATGTGGTCATGTACCATATCTCAGGTGTGAGAGGGGTATACAGCTAGCAGGAACGGTTTAAGCTTTTTTTATATAAGTGAAACAAGGAGGTTTATGGGTCTGACATCAGGCATGATAGGCTTATGGTTGGCAAAAGGACTGAAGGAGCCTTGTATCTGATCTGAGATCTTATTTCAATATAAGTGCTTATGGGGTTGCTGAGAGCATGTTGTCTAGTGTTCACAAAGGGACGTGATACTCCAACATTTTATCTGTTCCATTTAAAAGAGAATATTTCAAATCAAAGTTTTGTTTTTTGTTTGTTTGTTTTTATTGGATGTTACTGTATTAAGTAAAACAAACTTTTTTTTGTGGGAGTTGTATCTGTCAGCCAGTGAGCAATAGAGTCCCAGGACTTGGGCTCATATTTCTCATATGTTTAAGTGCTGCTCTTTCATATACATGATAAAAATTAGTTACATGTCCTTTCAATGAAAGCTACTTATGTTACTGTCCATTAATTACTCTTTGTGTTCTTGTGTGTTACTGGCATCACATGAATTTAAAGGGACAGTCAAGTTAAAAAAAAAACTGTCATGTTTCAAATAGGGCATGTAATTTTAAACAGCTTTCCAATTTACTTTTATCACCAATTTTACTTTGCTCTCTTGGTATTCTTAGTTGAAAGCTAAACCTAGGAGGTTCATATGCTAATTTCTTAGACCTTGAAGGCTGCATCTAATCTAAATGCACTTTGATAGTTTTTCACCACTAGAGGGCATTAGTTCATGTGTTTCATATAGATAACATTGAGCTCATGCACGTGAATTTACCATGGAGACAGCTCTGATTGGCTAAAATGCAAAGTCTGTCAAAAGAACTGAAATAAGGGGGCAGTCTGTTGAGGCTTAGATACAAGCTAATTACAGAGGTAAAATGTGTATAATTATAACTGTGTTGGTTATGCAAAACTGGGGAATTGGTAATTAAGGGATTATCTATCTTTTAAAACAACAAAAATGCTGGTGTTAACTGTCCCTTTAATCAATGTGCTGTGTGTGTTATAGGCAGTGAAGGGGTTACGTACAGATGTCATTAGCAGCTAAATGGTTTATTGCTTAAAGGGATATGAAACCCAATTTTATTAGAGCATGTGATTTTAAACAACCTTCCAATTGTTTAGTTGTCTTGGTATTCCTTGTTGAAAAGGACACCTAGGTAAGGCTTAGGAGATGCTGATTGGTTGCTGCACATATATGACTCATGTTATTGGCTCACTTGATGTGTTCATGCTTTTTAACAAAGAATATCAATATATTTATGCAAATTAGATAACAGAAGTAAATTGGAAAGTTGTTTAAAATTGTATTCTCTATCTCAATCATGACAGAAAAAAAAGTGGGGTTCTTTTCCCTTTAATTCTATTCTCAATGTGAGTGTCAGTCAAGGGTTCTACTCACTGTTTTATGTGTAATTTTGGGAATCAAACATATAAAGTGAAATAAAAACGATGTATGGGACTTTAAAGGGACACTGAACCCAAATTTTTTCTTTTTGTGATTTAGAAAAAGAGCATGTCTAATTATGACTTTACTGTCCGTTTAATAAAATGCCTTATAGTTTAATTCATCCTAGGAACACTTAAAGGGACACTGTACCCAAAAGTTTTCTTTCGTGATTGAGATTGAGCATGCATTTTTAAGCAACTTTCTAATTTACTCCTATTATCAATTTTTCTTCGTTCTCTTGCTATCATTATTTGAAAAAGAAGGCATCTAAGCTTGGTTTCAGTACTCTGGACAGCACTTTTTTATTGGTGGATGAATTTATCCACCAATCAGCAAGGACAACCCAGGTTGTTCACCAAAAATGGGCCGGCATTTAAGCTCACATTCTTGCATTTCAAATAAAGATACCAAGAGAATGAAGACAATTTGATAATAGGAGTAAATTAGAAAGTTGCTTAAAATTTCATGCTCAATCTCAATCACGAAAGAAAACTTTTGGGTACAGTGTCCCTTTAAGTGTTCCTAGGATGAATTAAACTATAAGGCATTTTATTAAACGGACAGTAAAGTCATAATTAGACATTCGTGATTTAGACAGAGCATGCAATTTTAAACAACTTTCCAATTTAATCCTATTATTTCATTGGCTTCCTTCTCTTGTTCAAAGGTTCAAAGGTTTATCTAGGAAAGCTCAGCAGCAACAAATAACCTAGGTTCTAGATGCTGATTGGTGGCTGCATATATTTACCGATTGTCATTGGCTCACTCATGTGTTCAGTTAGAAACCAATAGTGCATTGCTGCTCCTTCAACAAAGCATACCAAGAGAATGAAGAAATTGTATGTTGTACCTAAATCATGAAACAAAAATGTTGGGTTTCATGTCCCTTTATGCTTCACAAACATGCAATGACTGGGATTCTATTTACTGTATCATTTGTAGAACAAGAGGTCCTACAAGAAACATTACTGTGATATTAGACACTGGAATGCTTTAAAACTGAGCACATTTAATCCCCAGGATTTGAAGTGACTGTGTTTCCTGCTTGTAAGATTCTTTGCAATACCAACCGTCCCGTGACTCACTCCACCTTAGAATACTGTACATATGCAGTAAAGGACACGAGCAGAGGTTGTAACAAACTGTTCTCTATAAGTCACTTTAAAAACAATGTAATGTATGTAGCGCTCCAATGATCAGGAAATCAGAAAGTGAAACGCACCAATCACGTTCTTGCATATGCTAATTTGTTTATTAACAAAAAACAGCTTGATGACAGCATTTTGGAAAAGAATCAATGTCCTGAGGCTCTGTGATATAATTAGTATGTTACTTATTAATGATAAACTAACATTGGGAACACTGGATATCACTCAACGAACAGTTCTGTGACATCATCTGTCCTTCCTGCCAGTTCAATAAAGATTGAATTGAAAAAAAAAATGTTTTTGCTTTTTTAAATAAATATACTAGACAAATTGGGGACACATTCTTGCATTTTTTTTTTATATATGTTACTAATATAGCAACATTTCTATGTAGAATCTGAGTTTTATGTTAAAGGGATATGAAGGTAATTTGAATACTAGGACTATACACAGCATGGAACTGTATTAGCCTGTTTTAACATTACATCAATGGCACCTGCACATGCCCAGTGGGCTCTGATTGGTTGGTATGCTTCATGTGTAGAGCATATACTTTAATTTGTGTCCATGTGTATGTGCTTATTGGCTCTGTGAGGGTGAATGTGTTGGTGATAGAAATTCTAGTTAAAGGCACATGAATCCCAAAATTTTTAATTTATGATTCAGATAGAGCATGCAATTTTAAACAATTTTCAATTTTACTACTATTATCTATTTTGCTTTGTTCTATTGGTGTCCATTTCTGAAAACTATACCTAGATAGGCTCAGAAGCAGCCTGCGATACTGGGAGCTAACTGTGGATTGGTGACTGCACGTATATGTCTCTTGGCATTGGTTCATATATGATATATTTAGCTAGCTCCCAGTAGTGCATTAATGCTCCTTCAACAAAGGATAGCAAGACAATGAAGCTAATTGTATAATAAAAGTAAATTATAAAGTTGTTTAAAAATGTATGTTCTATCTGAATCAGGAAAGAAAAACTTTAGGTTTCATATCCCTTTAAGACATTTTAATGTAACTTCTAGCAACTGCTTATTGGTAGTCAACTGGAAATGTATAGATCCAGCATACTACACACTAATATAACCATTTAATGGCAAGTCAATATTGTAGTTCACAATTTAAAAGATGGTTAAAGGGATATGAAACCCACATTTTTTATTTCGTGATTCAGACAGAGCATGCAATTGTAAGCACCTTTCTAATTTACTGCTATTATCAATTTTCCTTAGTTCATTTGGTATCTTTAGTTGAAAAAGCAGGAATGCAAACTAAAGAGCTGTCCCATTTTTGGTTCAGCACCCTGGGTAGCGCTTGCAGAACTGTGGTGAAACAAAAATGGGCTGGCTCCTAAGCTTACACTCCTGCTTTTCAAATAAAGATACCAAGAGAACAAATTAAAAATTGATAATAGGAGTAAATTAGAAAGTTGCTTAAAATTGCTTGCGCTATCTGAATCATGAAATAAAAATGGATTTTATATCCCTTTAAGTTTGTAAATGTTATAGTTTGTCTCCATTGTTGCCTTTCTTGCAATGTTACATTACTGGGAATTGTTATTTTTTTCTGATGCTTTATGAATTATAAATATTCTTTATAAAAAAATGACATTCTGCTTTTTAATGTAATATTATTGAAAGAATATTTTATCATCTCTGTTAAAATCACTATTAAAATAACTATTACAAAGGCTCATAAAAAGAGCAATTAAATACACAATAACATTAAAATCACCAATAAACAGGGGAATGGATAAGAAAATGGGCAGATAAGGGAGGAAAGTAGGGAAATCAGATGGTGTAGAAATCTGCAAATTAACATTTATAATATCTTACACCTAATATAGTTCAGTCTCATCAAAAGCAGTAAAATGTTACCTAAAATGTTTTTAAAAATGTTTAAATTCCTTACATAACTAGAATGTATCCAGGCATCCATTATATATAATACATGAAATTTGGAAGAATTTTTGGAAATTACGTCCCTAAGGGGGTGAAAAAGGGGGGGTGAATTTATTTATGAGGATACCTATATCTCAAAAACCAAACATGTTACAGACATGAAAATTTGTATTTAGATTCTCCTGTAAACATAAAGAAATATCAGCTAGATTATGAGTTTTGAGCGCTATAGGGAAAATAAAGAACGCCACAAAAGTTGCGTTATTTAATTCCCTATAGCGATGCCATTACAAGTTTAAAAAAAACCCGGCTTGTGCGGGCGATATCGCTGCGTTGAGCTCCATACCGCACACAAAAGCAGCGGTGTTTTGACGTGCTCGTGCATGCTTTCCCCATAGACATCAATGGGGAGAGCCGGCTAAAAAAAGTCTAACACCTGCGATTGCGGAAACAAAAGCTCTGTAACGCTGCCCTATTGATGTCTATGGGCAAAAAGAAACTACAGTTTAAACCTAATACCCTAACATAAACCCCGAGTCTAAACACCCCTAATCTGCTGCCCCTGACATCGCCGATGCTTGCCTACAGTTATTAACCCCTAATCTGCCGCTCCCGATATCGCTGCCACCAAAATAAAATTATTAACCCCTAACCTGCCGCTCCCGATATCGCCGCCACTATACTAAAGTTATAAACCCCTATTCCGCCGCACCCCAACATCGCCGCATCTATATTAAAGTTATTAACCCCTATTCCACTGTTCCCGATATCGCCACCACCTAAATAAAGCTATTAATCCCTAAACCTCTGACCACCCACATAACTACTACTAAATAAACCTATTAACTCCTAAACCGCTAGCCCCCTACATCGCAACAACCTAAATTAAACTATTAACCCCTAAACCTAACCCTAACACCCCCTAACTTTAAAATAATTAAAATAGATCTAAATTAAATTTACAATTATTAACTAAATAATACCTACTTAAAAATAAATACATACTTACCTGTGAAATAAAACCTAAGCTAGCTACAATATAACTAATAGTTGTATTGTAGCTAGCTTAGGTTTAATTTTTATTTCACAGGTAAGTTTGTATTTATTTTAACTAGGTAGACTAGTTAGTAAATAGTTATTAACTATATACTAACTACCTAGCTAAAATAAATACAAACTTACCTGTGAAATAAAACCTAACCTGCCTTACACTAAAACCTACCATTACAAAAATAAAAAAAACTACCATTACAAAACAAAACAACTAAATTATCCCAAAAAATAAAGATTATTCCTATTCTAATACCCTTAAAAAAAAACACTCCAAAATAAAAAATCCTAATCTAGAATAAACTACCAAGGGCCCTTAAAAGGGCCTTTTGGGCGGCCCTTAAAAGGGCCTTTTGTATGGCAGTGCCCTAAGTTAAACAGCTCTTTTGCTACAAAAAATAAAACACCCCCTAAAAATATACATTACACAAAATAAAAAAACGAAATCATCCAAAATAAAAAAGAATTACACCTAATCTAACAGCCCTACCAAAATAAAAAAGCCCACCCAAAATAAAAAAAAACCCTAGCCTACAATAACTACCAATGGCCCTTAAAAGGGCCTTTTGTGGGGCATTGCCCCAAAGATATCAGTTCTTTTACTTGCAAAAAAAAAACACAAAGACCCCCCAACAGTAAAACCCACCACCCAACCAATCCCCAAATAAAAAAACTATCTAAAATAACCTAAGCTAACTATTGCCATGAAAAGGGCATTTGTATGGGCATTGCCCTTAACTAAAAAAAAACACCCAAAAAACCCTTAAAAAACCTAACACTAACCCCCGACGATCCACTTACAGTTGTTGAAGTCCCGCTTGAAGGATCCATCCAGCCGGCGAAGTCATCATCCATGCGGCAAGAAGTTTTCATCCAGATGGCCTCTTCTATCTTTATCCAGGCGACGATGTCCTCATCCATGCGGCAAGAAGTCTTCATCCAGGTGGCCTCTTCGATCTTCATCCAGCCGGCGTGGAGCGGGTCGAAGACATCCGGCGCGGAGCATCCTCTTCATGCGGTCGCCGCCGTATACTGATTCTTCAATGCAAGTGACGCAATCCAAGATGGCGTCCCTTGCATTCCTATTGGCTGAAGTATTTCAATCAGCCAATAGGAATTAGAGCTGCTAAAATCATATTGGCTGTTCTAATCAGCCAATAGGATTGAGCTCTCATCCTATTGGCTGTTTCAATCAGCCAATAGGATTGAGCTCTCATTCTTTGTAGCGTAAAACTCATAACTGTTGACTTTAGATGGCGGTATGGATCTTGTCGTTATAGGGTGTAACACTCACTTTTTAGCCTCACCGCAAAACTCCTAATACCGGCGATATGGGAGTCCCATGAAAAAAATGTCATTTTTACGTGTGTGGTACTGACGTTGCATTACAGGCTAAAAGGTGTGCGGTACACCTATACCGACAAGACTTGTAATGGCTGCAGTGCTGTTTTAAAGCTGAAAATGCCATATTTTCAGCGTTAAGAGCCACAACGCAAAACTCGTAAACTAGGTGTATGTGTTTTAACTTCCCAAAAAAAATATTTAAGGGGGGTGATTAATGAGGATACCTATACAGGCAGTCCCCGGGTTACAGACATCCGACTTAAGTACAACTCGTACTTACAAACAGAGAAAATAGAGCTTTACGCCAATCCTTCTTTCCAGAATAACCCAAAATACTCAAAATCCAATTGTCACAAGGACAGAGAGTGATGTGAAAATTTCTGAACAGGGGCACAGATAGCAAAACAAACTTTTCCCAATGCTATCCAAAACTAAAAAAATGTTTGGATTGAGTTTCACCTAAAAAAAAAAGTGCCTGTACCCACTTACATACAAATTCAACTTAAGAACAAACCTACAGAACCTATCTTGTTTGTAATTTGGGGACTGCATGTAGCGAATATGTTAGAAAAGTAAAAATTATAATTTAAAATCTTCATTATAAAGTAAGTTTATATGCCCAATTTCTTGCTCCTAACATCAGTAGTTCTCAAGATATGAATATAACTAAAATAAAATTAATACTCTTTTTTAACATCTGACAGTTGAGTCACAATATATAATTACAATTTAATATTAAACTAATTATAAACAGAATATTTCTCACATCTGACAGTTGAGTCATAATATATCATTACAATTTAATATTAAAGTATTAAACAGAAAGCCAATGCTTTTTGATACAATATTCAAGCAGCAACATTTTTTATCAGTTATATTTTTAAGCAGCTACATTATCTCATTTTAGATATACGTGTATGTTTTAGAAGACCACAGGTGGCTCAACAACTTTAATAGATGTTTAGGCTTATTTTGGAATTGCCTTTAACTTCTGTTGTTCTCATATTTTGATGTTTTAAAAATAGTTGTATGGATAATACGCAATAAATTAATTAATTTTACAGGTGTCTGTTAAATAGTTTATTGCTATTATATTTGTAGACATTTTGTATAGCTGTATTTCGCACCCTTCATTATTCTTTTATTTATATTATAACTTAGAGGTTTGGGGTTTACCGCTTGTTGAAGGGGAGCAAGACTATACACATTTAAAGGTTTTTTTGCTTTGTTAGCCAATTGATGCCCATGTACGAGAATCACCCATAATTAATGAAATCTCACTAAGTTAATATCAGCAAGTTTATAACCCGAACAGAGGGCACACGTTGCGAGTGGTCGCGTTTTGTCGGTCTCATTCTCTGTTTGTAATTACAACACTAAAAATTCCTGGACGCATATCAATTGAACCTGTAAATTATATTTCATAGATTTTGGACAAAAAACTCTTTCTTTAAAAAAGAATTGTACCAGGGGGCGGAGCTAACCACCAAAGGAACTAGTCGCACACCACAACAGCTCCCGGCTTTATCAGCTATTTAAGAGGCACTTCTGGCCTGATATCCTATAGAGAGTGGGGGAACTACTCTAAACCCTTACCTATAACACTGCTATAAAGATTTGTGAAAGCTCTGGTAGCGTCTACATAGCCCACTGCCGGGGCAGCTGGTGCGGCCTAGCGGAGAGGTGGCATGATCATGGCGGACCCCGGCATGGCTATCTTAGCCCTGTTTGAGGACTACCACTATGCATTGATAAGTAAGCTGGATCGGCTTATCCTGGCTGTTGGACACCGGGAGGTGGAAGAAGTCAGTGCTGAACCCTGTCAGCATTTGGCAGCGACACCCGACACACACGTGGAGGTTCATCAGGAGACACCAGCTCACCATCCTATGTCGGAGTCCGCCTGCTCCTCAGAAGCGGCAATAACACACGAAGAAAAAGATGAGAGAGGAGCCATACCGGAGGTCACAGAGGGGACTGGAGAAAGGTCCAGGGCTCTGTCAGCACAGATGACTACGACTGCAGAGGCAGGCTCTCTTGCAAAATGGGCCCTTTGCTGCCGCTGCATAGATCTGCAATGCAGCCACCTTATAGCGCATCTGATTGATCTGTCGCTGTGGCGATTTTACCATACCAGTCGGCCTCACTGGCCGACTGGTATGGTAACTTGAGATCAGAAGAGTGACCAACACTTGATGAACATTCAGTGACTTTTCAGTATCCTGTGTCCTCTTGTTACTGCACCATGTCTTTGGTAGTTATGTCTTAACTAATAAGTTTACATTGGGGACCCTGCGCTTAGGTGGGGAACTACTTGAGTCTATGTAACTTCCTTAGTATGTGTTTTGCTTACTTGCAGCCCTAAAATAGTTTTACCCACTTTATATGTATAAGCTACCTATCCTATGTTAGAAAGTTTTTTTAATGTCAGTGCATCAACGGGGACACTGACTGGATTATTGTATACTCTAATATAGATTGAGTGGACCATACGACTAGGGTGTTTAGAAGTGTTTAGAAGTCACATAGAGATGTGTATTTAACTCTTTAAGCGATCTGTCCCACACGTAGATTATATCACATTTAGCTAGCACTCCAACCACCTACTATTATGCATAAATAGCCATATACTGGATTTAATGTCCCTAAAGTTGATTTATCCTCTTGTTTTGGGTGAGAGAGTTTTTTTTTTTTATATGAGTATGTTGAACTGCACAATCTCTTTAATGAAAGAAATGTCAGTACCAGGTTTGGGTTCGCCCCCCCCCCCCCCCGCACACCTGTGCAGCTAAGGATAAACAAAGATATCCTTTATACTTCCTTTTGGCAGAGTTAAGCAGCCTCTGCCCTGTCCATAGAGCCTTGCCATAGATTGTATAGTAGTGTAAAGATGGCTCGCCGGATCTAATTAAAGATAGTTTCAACATGTCTATTCTTGTGAGTCTTAAATATTTGCAGTATGTCCATTCCAATAACTCCCAATGTTCAATATAACTAGTAGCCTATATGCCTATTCACTATAGTTTGTGAATTAAGGCTGCGATGGTCAAGGTTTAAGAGGATCCAGATGTGACAAATGCAGTTGTTCCCATATATATTCACTATGCACTTTTGAGCTTCTTTTCTGGCACACAGCACCTACCATAGCAATGGAAAGTAAATAGCCCTACTGTCAGCTATGGTAACGCTCAGACTAATGCATGAATCCTGCAAAGGACCAACTTGTGCCAATTTACTGTTTATAGTTCACACATGTTATTGTAAAAATTATATATCTTCAACTATCAGAACCTTTATCCTTTATACCTAGGTCGATTGCAAACATGTAAAATGTGGTTTCTGTTTTATAAGACGCACAATGAGGAATTTAATCTAAGCATTCTGTCTTTTGATGAGTGCCAGTTACCAGATCCCATGAGTGGATCTACTTTACATTGTTGACGTTTGATTGTTATGTTTCTTAAAACAACAAAAGAGGCATCAATAAGGACAATACCATGTTCCCATTACTGTTCAGTGTATACGTGTTTGCAATAGGGAATTAATGTCTTGTACTATCATTTGAGATATTGTCCTTCACACTGTGATTGTAATTCTGACTTTTTTTCATTGCCTCAATAAAAATATTTAAAAAAAAAAAAAAGAATTGTACCAAATCACAAAATCCACGCAAGTGAAGACACATCAAAAGCTTATATATATATCGCAAGTATTAAGACCAGACCATAAATAATATATATTTATGTTTTGGAGTACATCTTTATTATTTTTATTTGAATATAAATATATGATATATTTGCCTTTGTGCATACCAACGGCCTCTCTCGTTTGTTCTTATACCTTTGGCACCATTAACTCCTTGATGCCTTGATATTACTATTTTTAACAATTGATTGGCTGTTGGTCTGCATAAAGGTAGAGCTACGCTTTGAGTTCTCAGCCTCTGATGAAGCGCATGTGCGCATGCGCGAAACGTATCAGGTGTCCTCCTGGTTATTCACCTTGTACCTGGCAACGCTGCTGAATAAATACAACCATACCAAGTTTTGAGCCTCAAGTCTCTGTTCTTTCCTTCTTGGGATACAGAGTATTGCATATAGCAGATGGGATACCGCTTTTGGCTGACCGAGGACTCGGCCCTTGCCCGCTTTTCACAGGTGCCTTTTGGATTCAGCTCGCATAATGACCTCATCATCGGGCACTCACCAGTAGCGCTGTCGCTCTGACGTCAGAGCGTTCTGAATACCACGTGGAGACGGTTGTGTCAGTGACTTGTGGCCATTTCCTGCCAACGGGACCGGGGGGGTTGTTCGCCTGACGGGACACGCCAGTGGATGTTGACCGCAGCAGCTGAGTATACAGACCGTTTGGTTTTGAGATCCAAGATTGGATGTATTTCTTTATCATGAACCAGCACCCCATGCTTAAGCGGTGATAAGCTAAGTACTGACTTTTTATCCTATATTACCTTTCTGGGTGACTTTCGGGACTGAGTTTCTTCATTTGGAAGTTAAGTCGACCAGGACTATTACTTTAGTGACACTATCCAGCCCCATATTCGTAAGGATTTTCCTTTTATATCAAGGAGGGCATAACCATATATATGAAGTATACTTATCAACTCACTCCAGGAGCCTCCATCATTGTTTTGGCACACTGGTGCTTTTGGAACTCTTAGCTTTTCTAAATTGTTGTTATCTATTTTATACAGTTACTATCCAGATCTGTGCATTATTAACATTTGTTATTTTCCCCAGTAACTGTATATAGGGCAAAACTTGTGTTTATACATAGTATACATATTTTTTCACTTAGTTATCAGTGCTGTTTTCATAATGGCTACTATTAACATACCCACAGGGTTTATAGATGAAAATAAAAGAAAACGCATTATGGAAACAGCATTGAAAGGTGATAGCCAAATGAGTGATCTCACTAAGGAGGATGATATCACTAATGTTTGTTCTAACTTGGAACAACTTAGGTTTAAAGCAACCAACTTGTGGTGGGCTATAGAATTTTTGAAACTTTATATTTCTGAAAATAAGGTTCAAAGGGGTCTGCGTATGAAAAAAGTTCCCTCTTTTGCACTTAATAACTTTAAATTTATGGAGGAATGGAATGAGAGCTTAACTAGCTGCTCCATAGTATTAATGAAACAGCTATTAAACTACAAAAAAGAGGAAAGGGATTTGATCTTAATTGATATTAATAAGATCACTATTAATTTACAACCTTTTGAATCAACACAAAAGTATCTAGATTATACCAAACAACTTAATGAAACTATTGATAATTTGGATACCACTCTGTCAAATCGCAAAGTGCAGAAATATCATAGAGATGTGAAGGACTATGAATTAGATATAGTCTACTCTTGGCAGCAACATAAGCCCAATAGACAGAATTGGCCATCTAACATGAAAAATAAATCTAAAAACAAAAAAAGTAATAAGACAAAGAATAGTACTAGTAGACATGTGACCTTCTATAGTATTGACACTGATTATTAGGATACTAGTGTACCAAATATAAAGGGTGAACATCTGTCAGATACCCCTCAGACTCAAGGGCGCTTAGACCCCAGCACTAGTAGGATGGAACTTAAGACCATAGTTAAACAACCTACTCAGACTAGCACACCTAAAAGGACCAAAGCCACATTTCGGTACGCCAGCAGGGTCAGAAAAAACGTAAAGAAATAGCTGTCATTAACCTCTCTGAATATGAATTGTCTAACTTAGAACTTGATCTCCTTGATAAAGGTTTGTCATATGCACCAGCACATAATTTTGATTTAGTAAACACTTTGATTGACATTAATAAATTTGACCGTAAGTTAGTTTTAAAGAGGGACTTTTTGCACCAACAGGACACAGAACACTTTGAAGAGGCATCAACTTCTACCCAAAGCCAGTCAGTAGGTTTGAAATATACTGACTTAACACACCTCAACAATTTGATTTCTTTACAACAAGAAACCACCAGACACACTGACCCACTTATGGATACTTGCAATTCCTTCTCTTTCAAAATCACTTCACATTTTTACCCAGTACATTCGAGACATCAATTGTTAGACTTATATCAGAGAGTAGTAGAGAAAGAACTGACTGATTTATTTAGGACAGCTAAAAATAATTTTCCACACATACCACATGATAACATTACCAAGCAACAAAGACAGGCATTAGCCAAACTACAGAAGAATGACAAGATAGTCCTTACTCAGGCTGATAAGGGGGGAGCGGTTGTTGTGTTAAACAAAAAAGATTATGTCTCTGAGATTGACTCGCAATTGAGCGACACTTGCTTATACACTAAATTAACATTCAACCCTACATACTCTTTTAAGAACAAACTCTCTCATTTATTAGATTATGCGGTTGAGCATAACTTTATTGGAAAAGAACTAGCCACCTATCTCTTTGTCGAAGAACCAAGCACTCCATACTTTCGCATAGTACCCAAGATACATAACCGGTTGGAAAAACCTCTGGGCCGGCCCATAGTGGCCAGCAATGGGTCACTCTGTGAAAAGTTGGGGAGCTGGTTGGATCATATACTGCAACTGACAATGTTGGCTTTACCAGGCTACATTAGGGATAGTGCTCACCTAATCTCGAAATTAAAAGACATTACCTGGCAGGATACATACACTTGGGCCACTATTGATGTGACGGCTTTATATTCTAATATACCACATATATTGGGTCTCCAAGCGATTGACCACATGTTACATAGGCATTCCAACTATGGTGACAATTTAATTTCTTTCATTGTCCAGGTAACTGAATTTTTGTTACAACACAACTTTTTTATGTTCCAAGGGGAGTATTATCTGCAGAGATGCGGTACGGCAATGGGGGCGCAATTTGCCCCTGCCTATGCCAATATCTATATGGGTTGGCTTGAATTCAACCACATCTTTGCAGACATTTTCCCATATGTGAACAATGTTATTCTGTATGGGTGCTTTATCGACGATATCATCATTATTTAGGACACGCAAAATAGCCATACGGTCGAATCTTTTGTTAAATTTATGAATGAAAATGAATATAATTTAACTTTCACAGCCGAGTCTAGTTCCATAAGTGTTAATTTTCTAGATCTGCTAATTGAAGCTAGACTGGATAAAATTATTATTTCCACTTATTATAAACCTTTGGCGCGTAACACCATATTACGCACAGATTTGTGTCATGTCTCCCATCTCAAGAGAGGTATACCTAAAGCACAATATTTACGCTTACGTAGGAACTGTTCTGATGTCACCAAATACCATGTACAAGCTCAGGAGTTGACCTCTAGATTGGTAGAGAGGGGATATAATAGAGCATTACTTGAAAAAATGGAATCACAGATTGCCCAAATAGACAGACAAGATCTATTCACACCAAGGCAGAATAAACTGACATTACCTAATAGGGGACACAGTGACACCTTAGATCAGAATATCTTGTTCATCACCGAGTTTAGCAGACAATACCAACAAATCTGCAATATAGTGAAGAAAAATTTGACTATTTTGAAGGGTGATGATTCTTTAATTGAAATATTATCAAAAGGGGTGAAATGTGTAGCAAGGAAGGCACCCAAAATAGCAGATATTACTAGAAAAAACTTAGCAGGTAAGCCTACAACTAATATTAACAATATGAATTGGCTTAGTCCAAGAACAGGTTGCTTCAAATGTGGCCATGTCCCTTGTAAAGCCTGTACCTGTATTACTGTTACTGACACGTTCTCTTCCAGTGTCACAAAGCAAATTTTTCATATTAGGGATAGAATAGACTGTATCTCCCAACTTGTCATCTACTTGGTAAATTGCCTTTACTGCTTCCAACAATATGTTGGGATCACGACTCGTCCTCTTAAGGACAGAATTCGTGAACATTTACGATCACTTGATGATAAAGAACCAAAAACCCCTGTAGCAAAACACTTTAGACTACACGGTTTAGGCTCCAAATATTTCTCATGCATAGGGATTGATATTATAAAAAAACATCCAAGAGGGGGTGACAGGGAAAAGAATCTCAGAAGGAAAGAAATATTTTGGATTGTTAAATTACACACTAGGACCCCAGAAGGTATTAATATAAGAATGGACGTAGACCTATTTACTGAATAGTTGAATCATAAACCATGTGAATAGATATAGGCCATAATACGCCCAAGTTCCTATTACTACCTCACCAAGTTTGTTCCACGTTAGTTTGCTACTTTTCTCCTTATAGTATGACTATAATACTTTTTATCATATATTTCTTATTTTTTATTTTTTATCCGTTATACTGAGATCTCTTTGAGAGCTTGTGGATCCACTCTTACCATCCAATATTGGCCACTAGCCTCTGTTTTCTAGAGATCTCTATGGACATGTTAATTATATATCTAATTCTATTTTTAATTCTGTTATTGATTTGGTAGATATGTTTCTTATTTGTCACTCTTTGGTTTAACCTTAGGCATTATATTTATTTATATACGTATATATATATATATAAATTTTTATGTATTCTTTTTGATGCCTGCTCTGGTGGTTGTTAATGTACATCTGCGATGTAACTGCCATGAGTAAATAAGTAATATGTACTTTACACGTTATACTCTTTTTATAAAATCTTTTTTAGGTTATATTTTTCTTTACATGTATTATGTTTCTCCTTTTTTAGCATTTGTTATTTACATGTATGTATTTTTATGCTTTTTATGTTTTGGAGTACATCTTTATTATTTTTATTTGAATATAAATATATGATATATTTGCCTTTGTGCATACCAACGGCCTCTCTCATTTGTTCTTATACTTTTGGCACCATTAACTCCTTGATGCCTTGATATTACTATTTTTAACAATTGATTGGCTGTTGGTCTGCATAAAGGTAGAGCTACGCTTTGAGTTCTCAGCCTCTGATGAAGCGCATGTGCGCATGCGCGAAACGTGTCAGGTGTCAAGTTTTGAGCCTCAAGTCTCCGCTCTTTCCTTCTTGGGATACAGAGTATTATATATATATATATACATATATATATATATATATATATATGTATATATATATATATATATATATATATATATATATATATATACACACAATTCCAAAGTACAAAGAAGGTGCTCATAAACAATGTACTAGTGAAAATAAATAAAAAAAACTATATGCAGACCATATGAATTCAATTAAAAATTCATAAAAAAATATATCTAATTTAGCACAAAATAAAAATCATATTATAAGTCAATATAAAATGAAACAAAGTTAAAAGCCATTAAGGAGTCTTCAAAGTGTAGTAAAAAAATGTGTAAGCTGTATAAATTCCCCCTAAGGGTCTCTACTCACAAGTAGCTACCTTAATCCAATGAGGTAAGTGCCAAAAGATTAAAGGAGAGGCCTCACTTTTGCCACCTCATTATACTGCTTCGGTCCTTCCCTGGGTTATGGCGGACTTTACTCCTCCAGACGTAATATCAATAGCAATGGGTATCTGTGCCACCAGTAATCATAATCCTCAGTGGATTAAAATATCCCATATGGGGGCGGAGCTAGCAGCCAAAGCAGCAAGACGTGCCAAGCAAGAGCTCCTGATGTCTGATCATAAAAAGCTTATACTGCTTGCACGTTAAGATTTCTTATGCCCAATTATTTGACTTTTAATATATTTTGGAACAAGAGGACATATGGTGTGGGACAATAGCATCATAGTTGACAACGTAACAAATACAAAGGCCTTCCAACTTGCTGGGATTGTTACATGGACTGAGCCGCCATCTTAGGAGACACATAAGCAACATCTCTCTATTCAGAGATACATCTTCTATTCTTTAATCGCCCTTTAAGCTATCCTATGGAGGGGAAAATTGTATCTGCACTTCACAACTTGGTGCTCTTACTAGACAGCCACCGGCAAGCTCTTATTAGAGAGTTGAGAGCCGCTATGGACCCGCAACAGTCTGAGCCACTGACAGAGGAAACTGAGAGGGTTGCCGGTAACTATGACTTAGATACGCCGCATCAGAAAGGGCATACACATCAGGCTGCAGAGGAGATATGCATCACAGCAATTCAGAATTCCAGTCCTGTGATGGCAGAACAGATATATATCTGTGAGCAATATGGCGCCCTGCAACTTTCTGCTACGCACACAGATCCTAAGCAGCATTGCGCAGTGCAGTTGGAGATGTCTCAGAAGCGGTGGAAAAGAATGACTCAAATACGCAGCCTGAAAACCGCAACTCACACTCCCATCAAAAGCATGGAGCATGATTTAACCGGAACCCCTCCCTCAAACCCGGAGGCTCTGTCAAGTGAGTCACTAAAGACCGAGACCCGGTTGAAGTTACCTCCCAAGCGGCACTTCCTATCTATATTCTCTAAGAGCCCTGAAGCTTCACTGCAAGGGAGCCTTGACTCATTGTTCTCTACCTGTGGTATAGGGTAGCAGAGTCCAGAGACACTAGGCAATCTCCATATGAATCCGGACTCCAGCTTGTGACCTTGTTATGCTTAAGAGCTCAATCCCCCCCTGTGGTTCTATTAACCCTTCTCTAATGTTGTCCTCACACTATATGCAGGAAACTGATCACTTTCCAAAAACCCTTTATCGCACTCTCTCTGTTTAATGATGTTGTTTGTCAAAGCTTTAATATTTACAGGGGTTAGTACAGCTGATAAGAGTGAGGTGGGTGTACAAGTTATCTTATGTAAATTAGATACATGTACTATGGTATGCCAGTGGATATTTTGGTACCCACCAATGTTTTGCTTCATTCAGTTAATCTAATAGCATATCTGACCAACCTTTTGTTGAGCATGCAATTTGGGGGTTTATGGGCCCCTGGGCAAAATATTTAGACACTCCTTATAGGTTATAATATGTGTTTGCTGTTTTCCCACTAAACCCAAAGTTATTTCTAGTTTCCCCATTATTCACTTATTCCCTACAACTGAGAAGGTCAGCGGATTTGTGACAGGTATAGATGTCTGGCTAAAAATTTAGTTATATATTTCATACTATGCAAAAGCCCTAGATTGTTATGTCCTCCTAATATGTTTATACTCAACACTCATTTCCTTTGTCAAGCAAAATTGGGAGCTCTTTTTATTTATAGATAAGGGACCCACCTCATACTGCTCAGTCCCCCAAGATTATTCAGGGGACCCCATCACCTACAGCAAGAGCCAGTGGGGGGTGACTTTGTTTTTCCATCTTAGAGATAGGGGTACCACCCTAGGATTCTGTCTCTCATGTAATAAAAGACATCCTACTCCTAAAATAATGTATACTCAGTTTCCCCTCCTCAAGAGTTTAATATGATAAGTATCACTCTATTTAGTTCACGTTTTCTCCCAAAATCCAGATGACTCTTTTAGGGGTTACCACAACTCATATGATCTTGCAACTATATCCTTGCATAAAAGCTGATATACAGACTTATGAGCCAACAAAATTATATATATGTTTAAACTGGTTTATAGCTTGTGTTACTTTACTTTCGTTGTGTTATATTGTAGGGGGTCCTTTTAAGATGTAATACTCATTACTTCCTATTCACATTATTTGACAGCTGAAGTCACCCTAAATATTCTTAAATATTCTTAGATCAATGAAACAGCTAGCAGCTTTCCTTATACGTGAACTCATCCTTTTCAATCTATGACTGAGATCTATAATTGTTCTGATACCATTCAAAATTAACAGTGCACTTGTGTCTCTTATAAATGATATTATTGTATAGTATGACTTGCTTGTTAGAAAGTATAACTATCATAGGTATTACCTACACTGCTCACATCGAATTATCTCAAACTAACTAGCTGGTTATATGCTGGGGCACAGGTTTAAATATGTTTATTGGTATTTTGTCAAGCCTGTTTCTAGCTGTCAATGCTGGCATGTATTGCTAATTTTAAACACAGCTGTTCAGCTCTATCCCTAGTGTTAGCAGTGTGCCACCCTACAATCTCATGGTTCACTAACTTTAAAGATCCTGACTTAGTCTCTATGCCAGTTAGCTTACTTGCATGCCTTTGATAACAACTACATATTAGCCATCTTTCTTTACAGCCAATATATACTGTTCTCAGCATGAGGCATTATACAATTATATTAGAATGACATTAGTATCTTAGACGGTGCCTATAACTGTGGCTATTTCAAACTGCTTGATTCTAAGGCCCAAACACTGTTTCTGTTAAAAAAAAAGTGCTACGATTAAGACCAATGTTTTAGTTCCCTCAATGTAAAATGTTTGGATTTGTTCTAGCTCCTATAGTGTTCAAAGGATTGTTTTGGGACACTGTTGAGAGTATTGAAGGTTAGCACCAGATGAAACTTTCTAGGCCGTATACCTATATTTCATAGATCTTTGGTACACTAGAATGTGTTACTTGAGTTACCTACAGGGAATGCATTTAAAGCCTTATGATAATTAGACCCCTAATTAATTACATTCCCTGTGGGGAAGTATTTATTTCGATAAAATACCAGTCCTTGCTGAGCCCCTCTCCTTCCTTTCCCGCCGGTACCTGTCGCCTGCGGGTCATATCCATATCCCTTTTACCCACATTGCCTAGAGCTGGCACTTCCCCAGGAGAGGAGCTCATGCAGTAGCCTCCTACCCTTCATTTATACGACTCTTCTCCTCTACACATAACTCTACCTGTAAATTTGCAAATTTGTAACTGTATAATAAGCCTTCTAATAGCCCCATTTACATTATTAATCTGGCATTCTAGATAGTTCCGCCCCCCCACACAAAAAAAAAAATATCCCATATAAAACAGGCAGACACAAAGATGGGTTTGACATGAAAAATAAAAATAACAATCTGGATAAAATAAATTTTATAACTATATATAATGAGGGGGCCAATGAAATCAAATAGATTTTGAAAAAAAACTGGCATTTCCTGACAAAAGATGAATTATTGAAAAATTCAATTCAGAAGGAGACAAAAATCATTTATAGGAAAAACAAAAATCTTAAAAACATCCTAGCAACAAGCCAATGATGAAAGAAAAGCAATCAAAATTGGCTGGGAAGGATGGCAATAGGCTACTATAAATGTAATAGATAATAGATTGTATTGTGTCTCCTGTACACATCATTACAATAGGAATAAGCCCATTAGGGAGATTAGATCCTCTACCTCGAACAAAGTGGTTAAAATTAATCCCCCCTGTAATTGTATAACAGACCACTTAGTGTGTGTAATACAATGCTCGTGTGATTTGCAATATGTTGGATGTACCACTAGACTCTTCAAAAATAGACCAGCGGAACATCTTTCAAATATAAAATTTAGGGGGGAAAAAATCTCACAATCTTTCTGCCCACTTCAAAGAATTTCCCAACAAAGATCCAACTGGTCTTAGGGCCACAATATTGGAACATGTACCTATACAAGAGAGGGGTGGAAACAGGGAATTGAGACTGAGAAGGAGGGAAACATTCTGGATCCATACCCTACACACTTTAATGCCATATGGATTGAATAAAGACATTGATCTGGTGGCTTTTCTCTTAGACAATTGCTATACTGATATACATATACACATACTAACCTGGGGACATGGGAAAATAATTATACTCATATACATTAGCCCCAGGTGAAATGTATTTATTTATTCAGTTATTGAGGTCAGATGGGACTTTTGGGGGCAAATTCGGTTATGCTTCTGTTTTTCCCTCTGAGGTTCTGATTCTGATTATTACACCTACACATATATGAGGAGGAGGTTGGATAGATGTGTGTACCAGAAAAATATATGTTTATACATGGGGATGTTGATATATACACGTATAAACAAATACGGGGGGGGAGTAGACCCAATGTTACTATTGGGGGTCTTGATAAATATGAAATTGAATTTTTGGTAAAGAAACACGAGTGAGGAGTAGAGAATTAGTGATCTAAGGAATTAGTGATCTAAAATGTAAATGTCTACATTTAAAAAGTGTTTTGCAAGATATTTAGGGCACCTTTATATCACTAGTGTAGGAAATTTGCAGGTCATATGTAATGTAGGATAAGAGTAGTAACATATGATCTGTAATTTTATCGTTTTATAGCTATTATTTATATTTTTATATTATGGGGATGGCCGTTTTTAAATGGTTGATTTGAAACAACCTAGATAGTGTTCTAGTGTGGCAATTTCTGTGATTAATTCCACATAACGAAGAAAGTGTCACGTAAGATTGCCTTTGGGGAATAGCAATCATTTTTTCTCATAGAGAAGAAAGCCAAAATAAAAAATGCATACTGCATGTAAACAGACTGTAGTTTGATTGTGCTGCAAAAAAGAAACTGCCGTTTTAATTAAATAAATAAATGACGGACCGGCAGAGGCACCTAAAATAGGAAATGGGGATTCCATGTAATACGTAGTAAGATCACATGGTAGATCATCAACCAATGAATTAGAAGTTAGCATGGAGGTGTGCCGTAGCCTCATTTTAAATAAGGAAATTTAGCGCACTATGATCAATCCTCTGATGAAGAAGGAACTTGGATTAACTTAACCATCGAAACGCCTAAGGATCAGTGTGAGACGTTGGAATTTGGTCCTTCCTACTGGAGGACATTTGTTTGTATTGCTTTGAGGACATATTTTGTTTACGAAATGTGATTTTGTTTACGAAAGGATAACTATGTATACCTTCATTGTCTTTCATGATGTGCATTTGATACCTCATACGTGATTGAGGTTATATTATGTGAGCAGCTTTTGTCTTGTGTGTGCTTTTAAAATTAAAAGTGTTTAAAAAATATAGCACTACCTGGTATACATTTTTCTTCCCTCTGTATTACGTCTGGAGGAGGAAAGTCTACCATAACCCAGGGAAGGACCGAAGCCGTATAATGAGGTGGAGGAAGTGAGGCCTCTCCTTGAATTGTGCAGCACTTATCTCATTGGATTGAGGTAGCAGCTTGTGAGTAGAGACCCTTAGGGGGAACTTATACAGCTTACATGTTTTTTTGACTATGCTTTGAAGACTCCTTAACAGCTTTTAACTTTGTTTCATCTCATATGAACTTATAATACGATTTTTATTTTGTGCTAAATGAGATATATTTTTTTATAAATTTTTAATTGAATTCATATGGTCTACATATATTCTTTTATAGTGATGTCGCAAATAGTTTGCCGGCGAATAGTTCCCGGCGAACATAGCATGTTCGCGTTCGCCGCGGACGGTGAACATATGCGATGTTCGGTCCGCCCCTATTCCTCATCATTGAGTAAACTTTGACCCTGTACCTCACAGTCAGAAGACACATTCCAGCCAATCAGCAGCAGACCCTCCCTCCCAGACCCTCCCACCTCCTGGACAGCATCCATTTTAGATTCATTCGGAAGCTGCATTCTTAGTGAGAGGAGGGACAGTGTAGCTGCTGCTGATTTAATAGGGAAATCGATAGCTGGCTAGTGTATTCAGTGTCCACTACAGTCCTGAAGGACTCATCTGATCTCTGCTGTAAGGACAGCACCCCAAAAAGCCCTTTTTAGGGCTAGAACATCAGTCTGCTTTTTTTTTTCCCTGTGTAATCTAATTGCAGTTGCCTGCCTGCCAGCGTGTGTGTCAGGCTCACAGCGTATACTGTGCCCACTTGCCCAGTGCCACCATTCATATCTGGTGTAACAGTAGTGTACATTTAAAAAAAAAACACTTTTTTGACTGTGAAATAATAGCAGACAGCTGCCAGTACTCAAGATGGCCGCCAATAAGGCAGATGGCGAGGGTTAGAGAGCTGTTTTGGGGGGGGATCAGGGAGGTTGGGAGCTAAGGGGGGATGCTATACCACAGCATATGTAAATATGCTAAAAAAATATAAAAAAAAAACTTTTATTTTAGTACTGGCAGACTTTCTGCCAGTACTTAAGATGGCGGGGACAATTGTGGGGTGGGGGAGGGAAGGGAGCTGTTTGGGAGGGATCAGGGGGTCTGATGTGTCGGGTGGGAGGCTGATCTCTACACTAAAGCTAAAATTAACCCTGCAAGCTCCCTACAAACTACTTAATTAACCCCTTCACTGCTAGCCATAATACACGTGTGATGCGCAGCAGCATTTAGCGGCCTTCTAATTACCAGAAAGCAATGCCAAAGTCATATATGTCTGCTATTTCTGAACAAAGGGGATCCCAGAGAACATTTACAACCATTTGTGCCATAATTGCACAAGCTGTTTGTAAATAATTTCTGTGAGAAACCTAAAATTGCGAAAAAATTTAAGTTTTTTTTAAATTTGATCGCATTTGGCGGTGAAATGGTGGCATGAAATATACCAAAATGGGCCTAGATCAATACTTTGGGTTGTCTACTACACTACACTTAAGCTAAAATTAACTCTACAAGCTCCCTACATGCTCCCTAATTAACCCCTTCACTGCTGGGCATAAAACACGTGTGGTGCACAGTGGCATTTAGCAGCCTTCTAATTACCAAAAAGCAACGCCAAAGCCATATATGTCTGCTATTTCTGAACAAAGGGGATCCCAGAGAACATTTACAACCATTTATGCCATAATTGCATAAGTTGTTTGTAAATAATTTCTGTGAGAAACCTAAAGTTTGTGAAAAAGTGAATAATTTTTTTTTATTTGATCGCATTTGGCGGTGAAATGGTAGCATTAAATATACCAAAATGGGCCTAGATCAATACTTTGGGTTGTCTACTACACTACACTTAAGCTAAAATTAACTCTACAAGCTGCCTACATGCTCCCTAATTAACCCCTTCACTGCTGGGCATAAAACACGTGTGGTGCGCAGTGGCATTTAGCAGCCTTCTAATTACCAAAAAGCAACGCCAAAGCCATATGTTTGCTATTTCTGAACAAAGGGGATCCCAGAGAAGCATTTACAACCATTTATGCCATAATTGCATAAGTTGTTTGTAAATAATTTCTGTGAGAAACCTAAAATTGCGAAAAAATTTAAGTTTTTTTTAAATTTGATCGCATTTGGCGGTGAAATGGTGGCATGAAATATACCAAAATGGGCCTAGATCAATACTTTGGGTTGTCTACTACACTACACTCAAGCTAAAATTAACTCTACAAGCTGCCTACATGCTCCCTAATTAACCCCTTGACTGCTGGACATAAAACACGTGTGGTGCGCAGTGGCATTTAGCAGCCTTCTAATTTCCAAAAAGCAACGCCAAAGCCATTTAAGTCTGCTATTTCTGAACAAAGGGGATCCCAGAGAAGCATTTACAACCATTTATGCCATAATTGCATAAGTTGTTTGTAAATAATTTCTGTGAGAAACCTAAAGTTTGTGAAAAAGTGAACAATTTTTTTTTATTTGATCGCATTTGGCGGTGAAATGGTGGCATTAAATATACCAAAATGGGCCTAGATCAATACTTTGGGTTGTCTACTACACTACACTTAAGCTAAAATTAACTCTACAAGCTGCATACATGCTCCCTAATTAACCCCTTCACTGCTGGGCATAAAACACGTGTGGTGCGCAGTGGCATTTAGCAGCCTTCTAATTTCCAAAAAGCAACGCCAAAGCCATTTAAGTCTGCTATTTCTGAACAAAGGGGATTCCAGAGAAGCATATACAACCATTTATGCCATAATTGCATAAGTTATTTGTAAATAATTTCTGTGAGAAACCTAAAGTTTGTGAAAAAGTGAACAATTTTTTTTTATTTGATCGCATTTGGCGGTGAAATGGTGGCATGAAATATACCAAAATGGGCCTAGATCAATACTTTGGGTTGTCTACTACACTACACTTAAGCTAAAATTAACTCTACAAGCTCCCTACATGCTCCCTAATTAACCCCTTCACTGCTGGGCATAAAACACGTGTGGTGCGCAGTGGCATTTAGCAGCCTTCTAATTACCAAAATGCAACGCCAAAGCCATATAAGTCTGCTATTTCTGAACAAAAGGGATCCCAGAAAAGCATTTACAACCATTTATGCCATAATTGCATAAGTTGTTTGTAAATAATTTCTGTGAGAAACCTAAAGTTTGTGAAAAAGTGAACAATTTTTTTTTTTATTTGATCGCATTTGGCGGTGAAATGGTGGCATTAAATATACCAAAATGAGCCTAGATCAATACTTTGGGTTGTCTACTACACTACACTTAAGCTAATATTAACTCTACAAGCTCCCTACATGCTCCCTAATTAACCCCTTCACTGCTGGGCATAAAACACGTGTGGTGCGCAGTGGCATTTAGCAGCCTTCCAATTACCAAAAAGCAACACCAAAGCCATATAAGTCTGCTATAATGGCATGTCTGGCATACAGTGTTGGAGCAAGGGTCCATCTGACCACTGATACCTGGTCTGCAAAGCATGGTCAGGGCAGGTATATCACCTACACTGCGCACTGTGAAGCGGGCGTAACTCTTACACTACCTGATCGATACATACCTGATGTTTTAAAGCACGTTATTCCAAACAATTTAGGAATGTTAGGTGATTTATGCCCTTTATGGATTAAAACCAGACTCTGCATCAACTATGTAATTTTCCATGGGAGTTTTGCCATGGATCCCCCTCCGGCATGCCACAGTCCAGGTGTTAGTCCCCTTGAAACAACTTTTCCATCACTATTGTGGCCAGAAAGAGTCACTGTGGGTTTTAAAATTCGCCTGCCTATTGAAGTCTATGGCGGTTCGCCCGGTTCGCCGTTTCGCGAACATTTGCGGAAGTTCGCGTTCGCCGTTCGTGAACCCAAATTTTTATGTTCGCGACATCACTATTTTTTATTTATTATCACAAGTACACTATTTATGAGCGCCTTCTTTGTACTTTGGAATTAGATGTTTTGAATTGTAGTGTTAGGGTTGGGGCTTCTTAACATTTAGATTTTTAAAGATATAGGCAGCTATTTATGGTATACTCTAGATTAGATTGATAGGATATTAACTGTTCAAGCGCTGGTTGTATCTCTTTCTTTATTTGATATATAAATACAGGTGGCCCTCGGTTTACGCCGGTTCAATTTGCGCCGTTTCAGAATAACAACCTTTTTTTCAGTCATTTGACTGCTATTGAAAAGCTTTGGAAAGCAAAGTGTACTAATTAAAATAGCCAGTAGGTGGAGCTGTCCGCTTGTTTTGCAGCAAATATATGCAACTTAACAGCCTGAAATTGATCTGTGTTCACAGAGCAGACCAGACCTATCGAGCAAACAAGATTTAGTAGCCATTTCCCTATTATCTTCCTGTCCAGCTGCTTGAGGTGAGGGTGCCTGACTGCCTATTAATCACTGCAGATTGAAATGCATAGAATAGATGCAGACCCAATATTATCTAACATGCTAACAATGCAGAGAACTGATTGCAGAAAAATGCAAGTAAAAAAACATTTTTGTTCATTAAACTTAGTTTGATGATGATGCAGTCTGTTATGTGATTATTTAAATAGGTGCTGTTAGCAAATGTTTTTGTTCATTAAACTTAGTTTGATGATGATACAATCTATATTATTAGGTTTATAATGCTGTTTAGCATTTAAAGTCTTCATTTCAAAGCTTTAAAAATAATGTATTAGGTGTTACTTATGACAATTTTGAGAGGGGCCTGGAACCTAAGCCCCTCACTTCCCATTGACTTACATTATAAACTGGGTTTCAATTTACAACGGTTTCGATTTACAACCATTCCTCCTGGAACCTAACCCAGGCATAAACTGAGGGCTACCTGGTGTATATATATATATATATATATATATATATATATATATATATATATTTATTTATACAATGTTTTTTTTCAGACAGCAGTGGTTTGGTTTGCGGTGTGATTCCATCATTCTTGTTCAATGTTTTTCTGAACAAAGACTTTCACAGTTTGTAGAGTTTTCTGGAGGTTGTGTGCTGTTGCTCTTGGGTTCTTTCTCACTTCTTTTAGAATTGCCAATTGTTCTCTTGATCTTTGTAGGACACTCTCTCCTAGGAAGAGTAGCAACATCCCTAAATTTTCTGCATTTGTAGAAAAGGAACTTGTATTAACTTAACCTTCGATACGCGTAAGGATCAGTGTGAGACGCTGGAATATGGTCCTTCCTACTGGATGACATTTGTTTGTATTGCTTTGAGGACATATACGTGCATGGTGATTTTGTTTACAAAAGGATCACTATGTATACCTTCATTGTCTTTCATGATGTGCATTTGATACCTCATACGTGATTGAGGTTATATTATGTGAGCAGCTTTTGTCTTGTGTGTGCTTTTAAAATTAAAAGTGTTTAAAAAATATTGCCCTACCTGGTATATATTTTTCTTCCCTCTGTATTACGTCTGGAGGAGGAAAGTCTACCATAACCCAGGGAAGGACCGAAGCAGTATAACGAGGTGGAGGAAGTGAGGCCTCTCCTTGAATTGTGCAGCACTTATCTCATTGGATTGAGGTAGCATCTTGTGAGTAGAGACCCTTAGGGGGAACTTATACAGCTTACATGTTTTTTTTTACTATGCTTTGAAGACTCCTTAACAGCTTTTAACTTTGTTTCATCTTATATGGACTTATAATACGATTTTTATTTTGTGCTAAATAAGATATATTTTTTTTATAAATTTTCAATTGAATTCATATGGTCTACATATATTCTTTTATTTATTTTCACTAGTTCACTATTTATGAGCACCTTCTTTGTACTTTGGAATAAGATGTTTTGAATTGTAGTGTTAGGGTTGCGGCTTCTAACATTTAGATTTTTAAAGATATAGGCAGCTATTTATGGTATACTCTAGATTAGATTGATAGGATAATAACTGTTCAAGTGCTGGTTGTATCTCTTTCTTTATTTGATATATATATATATATATATATATATATATATATATATATATATATATATATACATATATATATATATATATATATATGTGTGTGTGTGTGTGTGTGTACAATGTTTTTTTAGACAGTAGTGGTTTGGTTTGTGGTGTGATTCCATCATTCTTGTTTAATGTTTTTCTGTTTGTAGAGTTTGTAGAGTTTTCTGGAGGTTTTGTGCTGTTGCTCTTGGGTTCTTTCTCGCTTCTTTTAGAATTGCCAATTGTTCTCTTGGATTGATCTTTGCAGGACACTCACTCCTAGAAAGAGTAGCAACATCCCTACATTTTCTGCATTTGTAGATAATCTGTCATACCTTGGATTGATACACAGCCAGGTATTTTGCAAAGATTTTGTAAACTTCTCCAGCTTTGTGCATCTCTATAATGCGTCTTCAAATGTCCTATGAAAGTTGCTGGGATCGAGACATGATTCACACTAACCTGTCTCTCTTGAGAAGAACAGATTTGTCAGTAACCAGGCTTTGTGTGTATTTGAAGGGCAGGGCACCTGTGCAACCAACACTACCAATCTCATCTCCAAAATTAAAATCCCTGATTCCAAATAGCTTATGGAGAAGTTGTTTTAGTGTCACTACTGTAGTAAGATTGTGTTTGTCTATAATTGTAATGAACATCAAATCACATTCTATAAGTAATCAATGCAGAAATCCAGGTCACTTACTAAGGTAAGTATTAGTTTTATTTAATTTTACTTTTTAATAGGACCCTTTAAGAGTTAGCGGATTAGTGACTTCAATTTAAAACATAGATTTTAGCCCCATCATATTGTGACAAAAAAAAATAATGAACCTAAGGCCCTTTGTGCAAATTACATTAAATTTGAGGAGCAGCTAAACTTACATAACCTAAATTGTCATTGGAAATCCCTACACTTCTGGTAAATAATGATTTGTGTTTATACAGAAGCAGGAAGTAAAAACATTCTATATTGTATGTTTCAATAAATCAACGTATGTCTCATCATTTGGGTAATGTTCCTTGTATTTCTTACAGTGTCTTCAATGTAAGTATTAGTTTTATTTAAAGGAACAGTATACACCAAATTTCCTTTAACTGAATGTAATAGTCACCACTATAAAGAATAATTTGCACAGATACTGATTTAAAAATCCAGCATAAAACTGTTTAAAAACATACTTAGAAGCTCCCAGTTTAGCAATGTTGAAAAGGTTAGCTGGAACACCATCTGCAAGTGGTTGTATAGCAAAAAAACAGATACTCTCCCCCTTCCTCTGCATATGAAAAGACTCTTTACACAAACAGGAGCAAGCTGGAGTAGGAATACATCAGTATTCTCCTAAAACTTTGGGGCTTGGTTAGGAGTCTTAAAATCAGCACAATGTTATTTAAAAATAAGCAAAACTATACTTTTTTATAGGCTATATAAATGGATTATCTACAAAACATTTATGCAAAGAAAAATTTAGTATATAATGTCCCTTTAGTGTTAGTTTTTAATGGACCCTTTAAGAGTTAGTGGATGAGTGACTTCAATTTGAAATGCAGATTTAAGCCCCATCAAATTGTGACAAAAAAATGAATGTGCAAATTACATTTAATGTGAGGAGGAGCTGAACTTACATAACCTAAATTGTCATCGGAAATCCCTACACTTCTGGTAAATAATGATTTGTGTTTATACAGGAGCAGGAAGTAAAAACATTCTATATTGTATGTTGCAATAAAACAATGTATATCTCATCATTTGGGTAATGAAACAAAGTATTGTTTCATTTCCATGTCAGATTATTATTTACTTTCCACATTGAAACAACAAAAGGTGAAGAGGTTCAAACTTGCTTAATCATAATGTTTTGTAAGCATGTGCATTGTTTAACAAATGTGTTATTGTTTTGCTGTTCAGTAATATATGTTTATTATGTTTATCTTCTATTCTTTGCTGGGGGCAATTAGGAACAAATAAAAAAATGGTCTCCTGCACTGATCAAGCAATCTCTGTGAACAATGTTGTAGGGCCAAAGTTCTGAATCCTTTAGTATGTATTTCAGCCTCTCTGGGCAGAGTGGAGAACATATATGGCCAGATTACAAGTGGAGCAGTATTTAACATTCCTGCTTGATTGCTAACTCCACTAGAAGTAAGGTTTTTGCGCTCCTATTACAAGTTGAAAGTTAACATTTTTCGCTCACGCAGTGACTCGACGTGCGTAAAAAGTAAAAATTAGAATATCACATGTGCGATAACTTATTCCCCCATAGAAGCAAAAAAAACTTAATTGTGCGCAAACCCACTCACATATTCTCATGTGCGCTAACCCGACATGAAAATATTAATATTTCACATATACTTTACATAGCAGAATATGTTGTATTTATTCACAAATACATATTTCTACATAAATCTGAAGGTATTTTGGTACAATATATATCTATACATATATATACAAGTATCTCACAAAAGTAAGTACACCCCTCATGTTTTTGTAAATATGTTATATCTTTTCATGTGACAACACTGAAGAAATGAAACTTTGCTACAATGTAAAGTAGTGAGTGTATAGCCTGTATAACAGTGTAAATTTGCTGTCCCCTCAAAATAACTCAACACACAGCCATTAATGTCTAAACCATTGGCAACAAAAGTGAGTACACCCCTAAGTGGAAATGTCCAAATTGGGCCCAATTAACCTTTTTCCCTCCCCGGTGTCATGTGACTCGTTAGTGTTACAAGGTCTCAGATGTGAATGGAGAGCAGGTGTGTTAAATTTGGTGTTATCGCTCTCACATTCTCTCATACTGGTCACTGTAAGTTCAACATGGCACCTCGTGGCAAAGAACTCTATGAGGATCTGAAAAAAGAATTGTTGCTGTACATAAAGATGGCCTAGGCTATAAGAAGATTGCCCTGAAACTGAGCTGCAGCACGGTGGGCAAGACCATACAGTGGTTTCACAGGACAGGTTCCACTCAGAACATGCCTCGCTATGGTCGAACAAAGAAGCTGAGTGCACGTGCTCAGCGTCATATCCAGAAGTTGTCTTTGGGAAATAGACATATGAGTGCTGCCAGCATTGCTGCAGAGGTTGAAGGGGTGGGGGGGGGGGTCAGCCTGTCAGTGCTCAGACCATACACCGCACACTGCATCAAATTGGTCATCCCAGAAGGAATCCTCTTTTAAAGATGATGCAGTTTGCTGAAGACAAGCAGACTAAGGACATGGATTACTGGAACCATGTCCTGTAGTCTGATGAGACCAAGATAAACTTATTTGGTTCAGATGGTGTCAAGCGTGTGTGGTGGCAACCAGGTGAGGAGTACAAAGACAAGTGTGTCTTGCCTACAGTCAAGATTGGTGGTGGGAGTGTCATGGTCTGGGCCTGCATGAGTGCTGCCAGCACTGGGAAGCTACAGTTCATTGAGGGAACCATGAATACGAACATGTACTGTGACATACTGAAGCAGAGCATGATCCCCTTCCTTCGGAGACTGGGCCGCAGGGCAGTATTCCAACATGATAATGACCCTAAACACACCTCCAAGATGACCACTGTCTTTCTAAAGAAGATGAGGGTAAAGGTGATGGACTGGCCAAGCATGTCTCCAAACCTAAACCATATTGAGCATCCTCAAATGAAATGTGGGGGAGCGCAAGATCTCTAACATCCAGCAGCTCTGTGATGTCATCATGGAGGAGTGGAAGAGGACTCCAGTGGCAACCTGTGAAGCTCTGGTGAACTCCATGCCCAAGAAGCTTAAGGCAGTGCTGGAAACTAATGATGGCTACACAGAATATTGACAATTTGGACATTTCCACTTAGGGGTGTACTCACTTTTGTTGCCAATGGTTTAGACACTAATGGCTGTGTGTTGAGTTATTTTGAGGGAACAGCAAATGTACACTGTTATACCGGCTGTACACTCACTACTTTACATTGTAGCAAAGTGTCATTTCTTCAGTGTTGTTACATGAAAATATATAATAAAATATTTACAAAAATGTGAGGGGTGTACTCACTTTTGTAAAATACTGTATATATATATATATATATATATATATATATACACACATGATTATTTATAGGTATAGATATATACAGATATAAAGCAATATCTATTTTGAAATACATAGAACATATTCTGCTATGTGCAGAACATTGGAATGTGAGATATTTACAGCAAATATACAGTATAACACTTGATTAAATATGAATAAATATGGTTCTGCATGATTTCACCTACTTGACAGCAAAGGGCTCCAATGCACTTCTACAAATGTCTATATATATATATATATATATATATATATATATATATATATATATATATATATATATATATATATGTTATGATACAAGAGATAGGGTGCACACAGATAGAACTAAAGGGTAAAGCGTATTGTGCTGGCAATCCTAAATGAATATAAACAAATTAATTAGAAAAGAGCTCTAACATATCAAAAGAGCTAAAGCGGATACCTGGCCGCACCAACACACCCCTACAGTATACTAAGGAATGGCATCCTAAACAGGTGTGCTGAACATATACTTTTAATAAAAACAAAGCCAAAAAAGATACATGCTGGGAAAAATGGCAACAACAAGATACAGCACACAAACATATACCAAGCGTGGTGCACTACTGTAGACTGTGAGCTAGCATATGCATAGTATAGTTAACTCATGAGAAAGTCCGTTCTTGATGCCGGGCACTTAAGTGTTAAAAACACGCTCCGGTTTTAAGATTTAGACAGATTACCGTCCTTGAAATCTCATTATGTGTGTTTGTTCCGATACCGGATTAAGGATATAATGTGAGAGTCCACAGGATGGTACTAGTACTGTTGCAAACTTAATCCCATGTGTTAATGACAGCTCCAACTTTAAACTTTCAGTGTGCAAGACTTAATACTGCATGGCTTACCTCCGCTATCTTCACACACTCTACGGTATTACCTGGCAGGATCTCATCCGTGGTGTTACTTACAGCGATGTATTCCGCCTATGCAGCTCTTCACTTGCTTGGTTGTGTTGTGTTCACTTGATATCGTCAGATTCACAGCATATCCACCATGCTGGCGTGCTCCACACTGTGTCTTGTTCTACACATTACGCGTTTCGCCCCTCCCCCTTTCCGGGCTGAACTCAGGGCTTCATCAGATGTGTCTAATTAGACACCACAGCAGACTTTATAACACTTGTGCAGATACAAATTTACACCTCCTTCCTGTATGTTAAAGGGAAGTGTATAGTGCATGTGCATTTCATTGGCTACAATTAGATTACATTTCACATTTAATATACAACCAATCTATACAAATATGGCATTTTGCAATTCACACACTTTTGAAAACTGCTTATAATATACTGATAAAATACAGCATTAGATTTAAGTATACACTGAGAATCACTTATGTGAACATATCTTCATGTCCATTACTAAGCTGCCATGTATTATTTCATACATATTTTCTAACAGTGTTAATAAATAAGGAATACTTATAGAAAACAGGAAAATTCGATTTTTTCATTCAGACCAAAGGGAGAGAGGGTGTTGAGTCTGTACATCCAGCGTGACTCATGCTGGAGCAGTAATTGATCAATATTACCTCCTCTCCTCCTTGGTTTGATGTGTTCAATACCCAATACTCTTAGGAGAGAGAAATCAGAGTCATGCATTTTTTGGAAGTGTCTGGCCACTGGACTGTCTGACTCCTTATCTTTAATGCTATCTCTGTGTTCCCTCACCCTTTCTTTTAATTCTCGTGTCGTTTTCCCAATGTAAAATTTGGGACACGAACATTGTAACATATAAATGACATTTGAGGTATTACAGACTATTCTTTCATTGATGTGGTAAGACCTATCTGAATATTCAGTGCAAAAATTTGAGGCTTTAACAATGTACTTGCAGTAAACACATCTGCCACAAGGTTCGCAACCTTTTCTAGTCTGTGCCTGTGTTAGCCAATTTTTTGGGGTGTCTCTTTGGAACTCACTACGAACCAATTTATCTTTAATACTAGGGGCTCTTTTGGCTGTAAGCAGTGGGTACTCAGAAATAAATTTAGCAACTGAACTATCATTTAATAAAATGTGCCAGTGTTTATTAAGGATATTCCGCAATTTGTTCCAATGGGAATTGTATTTTGTTATTAAGCGAATACTATTCTCTTCCTTAGGCTTTTCAGTTGTTTTATATAATAATTCATTTCTGGGTTTTTGCCTAGCTCTAAGCCATCCTTTCTTAACTTGATTCTTAGAGTACCCTCTCTGAAGGAACCTCTGAGCCATCTCTCCGGCCTGCCATTCAAAATCTTGTTCAGTGGAGCAGCACCTCTTGAGCCTCAAGAACTGCCCCACTGGAATGCCATTTTTTAAGGCTTCCGGGTGGTGGCTGGAACCATACAACAGATTATTAGTTGCTGTTTCTTTTCGAAACACTTTGCTTTTTAATAATCCATCTTCAATGGTAAGTTTGAGATCCAAAAAAGTAGTTTCCTTATTACTAATCTTTAGGGGTAGGACCCGGAGAGGAGGCAGACGAAAGAGGGGGAGGTGGTCGAGCTTATTCCAGCAGACAGAGACAAAGGAGCAGAGGAGGGAGATACAGGAGCAACCCCCAGTATCGTATGACAACCAGGAATCAGAGGAAAGAGAGTCAATTCTGGGAAAACACAAACTAACTAATATAGAAGAGGAAATGTCAGTAATTAACCTCTCCTCAGTTAGTCTAAATATGGTACACATTGAATTGTTAAAGAAAGGATTATCATTCTGTCCCTCTAATGGCTTAGATAAATTTGAATTTGTGAAAGATCTAAACCTTTTTGCAAGGAAAATATTATTGAAAAAACTTTGGGGGAATAGATCCCAGAGCTGTGGCCCTGTTGAGAGTGAGGATGCAGAGGCAGTTGCAAACTTAGTATCCTTATTAGAAGAACAGGAGGACACCGATACAGGTATCACGTACCCCAAAAAATCAAATTTTAAACCTACGTCTAAATTTATGCCCCAACTATCCTTATCTCCAAGTGTCCACACTTTTGTTAAATGTGTGGAAAGGGAAGTAGGTGACATAGGAGTTTCAGGTATAGTGAGTGACAATCTAAGTAAAAAAGAGAGAAGAGCTCTTAAAGATTTGATGAGCAAAAAAGAAATTCAGATCAAACCATCCGATAAGGGTGGGAATATTGTCATCCTTAACCAGGCTGACTATGTGAAAGAAGTCCTGAGACAGCTGGGTGTAAAAGAACAATATGAGGCTGTCACTAGACACACTTATGAAAAATCTTGTGATGATTTATTCATCATTTTGAGACAAGCAAAAGAATCAGGGTTATTGACTAAAAAAGAATTTGAATTTCTGAGTCCCACTCACCCAGTAGTCCCTACGTTCTACTGCATTCCCAAGGTGCACAAAAGCATCACACACCCACCAGGACGTCCCATAGTGTCTGGGATTGGGGGACCAACAGAGGGGATAAGTAGATATGTAGATTTTTTTCTACGTCCCTTCTTAACTGAACTGTCCTCCTATGTGCAAGACACGGGGGACGTTTTAAGAAAATTGGATAGAATTAAAATGGAACCAGATATGCTTCTACTCACTCTTGATGTGGAGTCACTGTACTCTTCTATTCCACATAAAGTAGGTTTGGAAGCAGCAGAATACTTCCTTAAACTACGTGGAGAAGAGTACAGTGACAACACTACCTTGGTACTCAAATTATTGGAATTTGTGTTAACCAATAACATATTTATGTTTGATGGCAAATTTTTTAGACAGTTAAGGGGCACAGCCATGGGTTCGGCGTGCGCCCCCACCTATGCCTGTCTCCATCTAGGTGTCTGGGAGGCAGTTGATGTCTTCCAGGAATTAGATATATGGGTGGAGGCTCACGTCGTCCTATGGCTGCGCTATGTGGATGACATCCTGGTTCTGTGGAAAGGGGATGAAACTTCAGCCAATAAATTTGTTGAGATTCTGAACAATAATAACAGAAATTTGTTCTTAACTCACCAGATTAGTAATAAGGAAACTACTTTTTTGGATCTCAAACTTACCATTGAAGATGGATTATTAAAAAGCAAAGTGTTTCGAAAAGAAACAGCAACTAATAATCTGTTGTATGGTTCCAGCCACCACCCGGAAGCCTTAAAAAATGGCATTCCAGTGGGGCAGTTCTTGAGGCTCAAGAGGTGCTGCTCCACTGAACAAGATTTTGAATGGCAGGCCGGAGAGATGGCTCAGAGGTTCCTTCAGAGAGGGTACTCTAAGAATCAAGTTAAGAAAGGATGGCTTAGAGCTAGGCAAAAACCCAGAAATGAATTATTATATAAAACAACTGAAAAGCCTAAGGAAGAGAATAGTATTCGCTTAATAACAAAATACAATTCCCATTGGAACAAATTGCGGAATATCCTTAATAAACACGGGCACATTTTATTAAATGATAGTTCAGTTGCTAAATTTATTTCTGAGTACCCACTGCTTACAGCCAAAAGAGCCCCTAGTATTAAAGATAAATTGGTTCGTAGTGAGTTCCAAAGAGACACCCCAAAAAATTGGCTAACACAGGCACAGACTAGAAAAGGTTGCGAACCTTGTGGCAGATGTGTGTACTGCAAGTACATCGTTAAAGCCTCAAATTTTTGCACTGAATATTCAGATAGGTCTTACCACATCAATGAAAGAATAGTCTGTAATACCTCAAATGTCATTTATATGTTACAATGTTCGTGTCCCAAATTTTACATTGGGAAAACGACACGAGAATTAAAAGAAAGGGTGAGGGAACACAGAGATAGCATTAAAGATAAGGAGTCAGACAGTCCAGTGGCCAGACACTTCCAAAAAATGCATGACTCTGATTTCTCTCTCCTAAGAGTATTGGGTATTGAACACATCAAACCAAGGAGGAGAGGAGGTAATATTGATCAATTACTGCTCCAGCATGAGTCACGCTGGATGTACAGACTCAACACCCTCTCTCCCTTTGGTCTGAATGAAAAAATCGAATTTTCCTGTTTTCTATAAGTATTCCTTATTTATTAACACTGTTAGAAAATATGTATGAAATAATACATGGCAGCTTAGTAATGGACATGAAGATATGTTCACATAAGTGATTCTCAGTGTATACTTAAATCTAATGCTGTATTTTATCAGTATATTATAAGCAGTTTTCAAAAGTGTGTGAATTGCAAAATGCCATATTTGTATAGATTGGTTGTATATTAAATGTGAAATGTAATCTAATTGTAGCCAATGAAATGCACATGCACTATACACTTCCCTTTAACATACAGGAAGGAGGTGTAACTTTGTATCTGCACAAGTGTTATAAAGTCTGCTGTGGTGTCTAATTAGACACATCTGATGAAGCCCTGAGTTCAGCCCGGAAAGGGGGAGGGGCGAAACGCGTAATGTGTAGAACAAGACACAGTGTGGAGCACGCCAGCATGGTGGATATGCTGTGAATCTGACGATATCAAGTGAACACAACACAACCAAGCAAGTGAAGAGCTGCATAGGCGGAATACATCGCTGTAAGTCACACCACGGATGAGATCCTGCCAGGTAATACCGTAGAGTGTGTGAAGATAGCGGAGGTAAGCCATGCAGTATTAAGTCTTGCACACTGAAAGTTTAAAGTTGGAGCTGTCATTAACACATGGGATTAAGTTTGCAACAGTACTAGTACCATCCTGTGGACTCTCACATTATATCCTTAATCCGGTACCGGAACAAACACACATAATGAGATATCAAGGACGGTAATCTGTCTAAATCTTAAAACCGGAGCGTGTTTTTAACACTTAAGTGCCCGGCATCAAGAACGGACTTTCTCATGAGTTAACTATACTATGCATATGCTAGCTCACAGTCTACAGTAGTGCACCACGCTTGGTATATGCTTGAGTGCTGTATCTTGTTGTTGCCATTTTTCCCAGCATGTATCTTTTTTGGCTTTGTTTTTATTAAAAGTATATGTTCAGCATACCTGTTTAGGATGCCATTCCTTAGTATACTGTAGGGGTGTGTTGGTGCGGCCAGGTATCCGCTTTAGCTCTTTTGATATGTTAGAGCTCTTTTCTAATTAATTTGTTTATATATATATATATATATATATATATATATATATATATATATATATATATATATATATATATATATTATAAATATGTATTTATATGTTTATATGTCTGTAAATACATATATACACATATAAATACATATGTATATGTATGTGTGTATATATATATATATATATATATATATATACATACATATATATGCATACAAAGAGAGAAGCGCTCTACCAGGAACAAACAACAGCTCAGTAGCTTATTCTATGGTGAGTCACCACCTAGGAGCAGCCTCTTTTAGCACCGTTCTTCTTTTCACAGAGGAAAACTTTCCTGATGCATATCAGTCTGATTCTGCCGAGTAAGGTCAGTCCAGCCCAGAAATACCAGGAAATTCTCCTTTGAACAAGGAACATGACAACCCCAGACAATCGTTTCGGCCTCCTATGGGCCTTGTTAGTGAGGTGCAGCCATATCCCTCTAAGCTTCACTGGGCAAGGAGTCCACGTCTGGTTTCCCATATTGTCCTTAGGGAGACCTCCCCAGGGTCATTATTCAAATGCATACAAAGAGAGAAGCGCTCTACCAGGAATGAACAATAGCTCAGTAGCTTGTTCTATGGCGAGTTAGCACCTAGGAGCAGCATCTTTTAGCCCAGTTCTGCTTTTCACAAAGGAAAACTTTCCTGAAGCATATCAGTCTGATCCCGCCAAGTAAGGTCAGTCCCTAAGGAGGTCTCCCTAAGGGTGATACGGGAAACCAGACGTGGACTCCTTGCCCAGTAAAGCTTAGAGGAATGTGGCTGCATCTCACTGACAAGGCCCATAGGACTGACCAAGCTGGACTGACCTTACTTGGCGGGATCAGACTGATATGCTTCAGGCAAGTTTTTCTTTGTAAAAAGCAGAACTGGGCTAAAAGAGGCTGCTCCTAGGTGGTAACTCACCATAGAACAAGCTACTGAGCTGTTGTTTGTTCCTAATAGAGTGCTTCTCTCTTTGTATGCATATATATATATATATATACCACACACATACATTAATAAATATACGTCTTTAAACCTGCATATGTATGTATCTCAATGTTAAATCCCTTTTCTGCCTTTTTTTTTCACCTGAGATCTCATATCTTTAAGCCCTTATAACTTTTTTGTGCAATATTTTTTTTAAAATATTTTTTATAAGATAGTGTTATGATTGTAACTGTACTTTGTAATGTATTTCTGATGAGTTAACAAGAGCTCTAAAGACGTAGTAATCATTCTAGGCAAAACGCTATTGCACTCACGCATTCGCTTTTACTTTAAACTTGTAATACGAGAGGTAAACCCGAAGTGCGCAAACAGCCGCAATAAACCCCTTTTTGCTTGCGTGTAACTGTTAACATGCCACTTGTAATCTGGCCCATAATTGTTAGAATAAAATTACAGGATAAGTGGGCAAAATAAATAATGAAAGTAACAAAATATGTTATTAACTTTGCATAATTAAACATTTTGGTGGAATTAAATTATGATTATTAAATCCCTTGAAATATATGCAAAAGTGACAACATGGCCCCAAACCACAGTTTTATATGGTTGAAATAAAAACCTAATAAAATCTACTTTGGTTTCATAGGTCACTGGGTATCCCTGAAAAGCAAATTAATGAGGAACAATCAACTCTGAAATTAGTTTTAGTTAAAAAAAATAATGTATAATCTATCATTATAATTAGGAAAAGGAATTGGTATATCACCAGGGTTGTAGGTATAAAATGTATATAACGTACATAGAAAAGATTTGTATGTATCAGCCAATTAGCATGAGTAACGTATACCTCCTCTGAGGCGGCAGACATCAATCGGCCCAATCGCATACGATCTGGTTGATTGGCACCCCCTGTAAGCGGCCAATTGGCCATGAATCTGCAGGGGGGGGGGCATTGCACAAGAAGTTCACCAGAACTGATTGTGTAGTGATAAATGCAGACAGCGTATGCTCTCGGCATTTATCGATGTCTGGCAGACATGGTCGCTACAGCGGATCATGTCCGCCAGACACATGATAAATCAGCCCCAATGTATCTATTTGGCAAAGAGCATTAGTATGATATAATTGATACTGCTGTATTACTTTCAGTTTAAATTTAAACTTTTACTCCACATTTCAAATTAACATATTTAAAGGGACATGAAACCCAAAAATGTTCTTTCATGATTCAGATAGAGAATATAATTTTAAACAGCTTTTCAATTTACTTCTATTATTTAATTTGCTTCCTTATCTTGTTATCCTTTGCTGAAAGGTTTATCTTGGCAAGCTCAGGAGCAGCAGAGAACCTAGGTTCTAGCTGTTGATTGGTGGCTTTATATATATATCGATTGTGATTGGCTCAAACATGTGTTCAGTTAGAAACCATTAGTGCATTGCTGCTCCTTCAACAAATGATACCAATGGAATGAAATACATTAGATAATAGAAGTAAATTAGAAAGTTCTTTAAAATTGTATTCTCTATCTGAATTATGAAAGAAAAAATTGGGGTTTCGTGTCCCTTTAAGTCATTTTTACAAATAAATGTTTTTTGATTTGTTTTTTTTAATGGGACATTAAAGTCAAAAGTAAACGTTTATTTATGGTATAGAAACAGCATAGAATTTTAAAGGAACTTTTAATATACTTCAATTGTCAAGTTTACTTCATTCTCTTGGTATATTTTGTTGAAAAGCACACCTAGGTAGGCTCAGAAGCAGCAGTGCATTACTGTGAGCTAGCTGGGGATTGATGGCTACATACTTACGCCTCTTGTCATTGACTTTTGTCATTTTCAGGGGTTAAACACAGTTATATGCAATCAATAATGCAATAATAAAGTGGTGCCAGTTTAAGTATTCAGAAAACTACATGAGCAATTTCTAGGACAACACTTAATACATAGGCCCCTACTTATCAAGCTGTCAACTTACCTGCATTTGCCGCACCAATACGCTCGCCTAAGATCACCTAACATCGCTGCCGCAGACTTGAATACGGTCTCCAAAATTACCAAAAAATCTGTCAAAAAGCCGCGCACCAAGTACGGAGCGATGAGCAGCGGACTGTTGTTAAATAACAGTCATCGATCTCACTGCTCTTCGGCTTTTTCACAGCTTTATTGGTACCCTGTCACTAAGCACCCACACTATACTATACTGTTTACCCCCTATACCGCCGCTCCTGGACCCCACCGCAACTAAATAAAGTTATTAACCCCTAAACCGCCGCTCCCGGAGCCCACCACAACTCTAATAAATGTATTAAACCCTAAACCGCCGCTCCCGGACCCCGCCGCATCTAAATAAAGCGTTTAACCCCTAACCCCCCTACACCACCGCCACTATATTAAATTTATTAACCCCTAATCTGCCCCCCCTACACCGCCGCCACTATATTAAATTTATTAACCTCTAATCTGCCCCCCCTACACAGCCGCCACTATATTAAATGTATTAACCCCTAAACCTAAGTCTAACCCTAACACCCCCTAATTTAAATATTATTTAAATAAATCTAAATAAATATTCCTATAATTAACTAAATTATTCCTATTTAAAACCAAATACTTACCTATAAAATAAACCCTAAAATAGCTACAATATAACTAACAGTTACATTGTAGCTAGCTTAGGGTTTATTTTTATTTTACAGGCAACTTTGTATTTATTTTAACTAGCTACAATATTTATTAAATAGTTATTAACTATTTAATAACTACCTAGTTAAAATAAATACAAAAGTACCTGTAAAATAAAACCTAACCTAAGTTACAATTACACCTAACACTGCACTATAATTAAATTAATTACCTACATTAACTACAATTAACTACAATTAAATAAAATTATCTAAAGTACAAAAAACAAACAAACACTAAATTACAGAAAATAATAAAATTATTACAAGATTTTTAAACTAATTACACCTAATCTAATCCCCCTAACAAAATAAAAAAGCCCCCAAAAATAAAAATAGCCCTACCCAACACTAAATTACAAATAGCCCTTAAAAGGGCTTTTTGCGGGGCATTGCCCCAAAGTAATCAGCTCTTTTACCTGAAAAAAAATGTACCATACCCCCCCAACATTAAAACCCACCACCCACACAACAAACCCTACTCTAAAACCCACCCAATACTGCCTTAAAAAAAAGCTAACGCCAACCCCTTGAAGATCACCTTACCTTGAGAAGTCTTCACCCAACCGGGCCGAAGTCCTCAACAAAGCCGGGCGAAGTGGTCCTCCAGACGGGCAGAAGTCTTCATCCAAGCCGGGCAGAAGAGGTCCTCCAGACGGGCAGAAGTCTTCATCCAGATGTCATCTTCTATCTTCATCCATCCGGCGTGGAGCGGCTCCATCTTCAAGACATCCGACGCGGAGCATCCTCTTCTTTCAACGTCGACTGTAGAATGAAGGTTCCTTTAAATGATGTCATCCAAGATGGCGTCCCTACAATTCCGATTGGCTGATAGAATTCTATCAGCCAATCGGAATTAAGGTAGGAAAAATCCTATTGGTTGATGCAATCAGCCAATAGGATTGAGCTTGCAATCTATTGGCTGATTGGAACAGCCAATAGAATGCAAGCTCAATCCTATTGGCTGATTGGATCAGCCAATAGGATTGAACTTCAATCCTATTGGCTGATTGCATCAACCAATAGGATTTGCCCTACCTTAATTCCGATTGGCTGATAGAATTCTATCAGCCAATCGGAATTAAGGTAGGAAAAATCCTATTGGTTGATGCAATCAGCCAATAGGATTGAGCTTGCATTCTATTGGCTGATTGGAACAGCCAATAGAATGCAAGCTCAATTGTATTGGCTGATTGGATCAGCCAATAGGATTGAACTTCAATCCTATTGGCTGATTGCATCAACCAATAGGATTTGCCCTACCTTAATTCCGATTGGCTGATAGAATTCTATCAGCCAATCGGAATTGAAGGGACGCCATCTTGGATGACGTCATTTATAGGAACCTTCATTCTACAGTCGACATCGAAAGAAGAGGATGCTCCGTGTCGGATGTCTTGAAGATGGAGCCGCTCTGCGCAGGATGGATAAAGATAGAAGATGCCGTCTGGCTGAAGACTTCTGCCCGTCTGGAGGACCTCTTCTGCCCGGCTTGGATGAAGAATTCTGCCCGTCTGGGGGACCACTTCGCCCGGCTTCATTGAGGACTTCGGCCCGGTTGGGTAAAGACTTCTCAGGCTAAGGTGATCTTCAAGGGGTTAGTGTTAGGTTTTTATAAAGGGGTATTGGGTGGGTTTTAGAGTAGGGTTGGCTGTGTGGGTGGTGGGTTTTAATGTTGGGGGGGTATTGTACTTTTTTTCAGATAAAAGAGCTGATTACTTTGGGGCAATGCCTCGCAAAAAGCCCTTTTAAGGGCTATTTGTAATTTAGTGTAGGGTAGGGCTTTTTTTATTTTGGGGGGCTTTTTTATTTTGTTAGGAGGATTAGATTAGGTGCAATTAGTTTAAAAATCTTGTAATTATTTTATTATTTTCTGTAATTTAGTGTTTGTTTTTGTACTTTACATAATTTTATTTAATTTTATTTAATTGTAGTTAATTGTAGTTAATGTAGGTAATGAATTTAATTATAGTGTAGTGTTAGGTGTTATTGTAACTTAGGTAAGGTTTTATTTTACAGGTACTTTTGTATTTATTTTAACTAGGTAGTTATTAAATAGTTAATAACTATTTAATAACTATTGTAGCTAGTTAAAATAAATACAAAGTTGCCTGTAAAATAAAAATAAACCCTAAGCTAGCTACAATGTAACTGTTAGTTATATTGTAGCTATTTTAGGGTTTATTTTATAGGTAAGTATTTAGTTTTAAATAGGAATAATTTAGTTAATTATAGGAATATTTATTTAGATTTATTTAAATAATATTTAAGTTAGGGGGTGTTAGGGTTAGGGTTTAGGGGTTAATACATTTAATATAGTGGGGCGGTGTAGGGGGGGCAGATTAGGGGTTAATAAATTTAATATAGTGGCGGCGGTGTAGGGGGGGCAGATTAGGGGTTAATAAATATAATGTAGGTGGCGGCGGTGTAGGGGGCGGCAGATTATGGGTTAATAAGTATAATGTACGTAGCGGTGGGCTCCGGGAGCAGCGGTTTAGGGGTTAAACACTTTAATTAGTTGGGGCGGGGTCCGTGAGCGGTGGTTTAGGGGTTAAGAAGTTTATTAGAGTGGCGGAGGGCTGCGGGAGCGGCGGTTTAGGGGTTAATAAGTATAATGTAGGTGGTGGCGGTGTAGGGGGGGCAGATTAGGGGTGTTTAGACTCGGGGTACATGTTAGGGTGTTAGGTGTAGACATTACCATAGGAATCAATGGGATATCGGGCAGCAGCAAATATGAGCTTTCTCTGCTTTCAGACTCCCATTGATTCCTATGGTATCCACCACCTCCAGGGCGGCGGATTAAAAACCAGGTACGCTGGGCCGGAATAGTGCCGAGCGTACCTGCTAGTTATTTGATGGCTAGCAAAAGTAGTCAGATTGTGCCGAACTTGCATTCGGAACATCTGCAGTAAGCATCGACCTGTGTTGGACTGAGTACGGCGGATCGTATGTTACGTCACTAAATTCTACTTTTGCCGGTCTGTAGGCTTTGATAAATAAGATGAATCAGGCTCGCCACAATTACGCTGCGGAATTCCAGCATATTTGCGGTTGACAGCTTGATAAATAGAGGCCATAACATTAAAACAACAAATATGCCAAACTGAAACAAACATCACATATTTCATAGTATTTTTGAAAAAAGCAGAAACATTTAAAAGCCTTAAAAAAATAAGGGCAAGATCACAATTACGCAGAAGTGAAAAGGGGTTTATTGCGGGCCGCGAATCTGCAGGGAGCGGCATTGCACAAGAACTGCTGGTGCAATGATAAATGCTGACAGCGTATGCTGTCGGCATTTATCGATGTGCAGCGGACATGATACACTACATGGTGTCATGTCAGCTCACACTATGATAAATCTACCCCAAAGGGATTTTACATTGACATACATACACATCACTGAGAGACGTATTTATATGTATAGAGTTATGTTTAACTATGGAGATAATGGAAATATTTCACATTCGCTGTGTGATTGTGCTTTTCTTGTTGCGATTGGTGTTATGTTTTTTCTTCTCGTTTTATTTTTCCTCCATTGAGCAGATAAAAACATGATAAAACATATTTAATGCAATAATAAAGATTTTAACTATGTATATAATGTAAATTGTTAATGCAATGTTGTATGCGCGATGGGTGTTTGTTTTTTAAAAAAAAAAAATTCTCCATTGACTTCTATGGGGAATGTGAAAATGCGATGGAGTTTGTGCAATCTCGGGTGTTAGGTTATTTTTAAAAAAAATAATTCTCCATTAATCTCTATGGGGGAATGCATGCACGCACACCCGAAAATGCAAGATATTTTATGCTCGGGATTCGGGTTAATGTGAGCACAAAAAAGTTATTTTGCGACTTGTAATACCAGCGCAATACCAAATGCGCAAAAACCTTAACACATGCTTTTTCACAATTGCGAAAAACAGATTTGCCACGTTACTTGTAATCTGTCCCTTACACTCATAAAAACATCATCTAATAAAAAATATATATATACTGCATTAAAAAGCTATAAAGGCTCAAAGATGTCAGGTGTTAGAAAGAAAAAGGCAAAAGGCTTTAACATAGAGATACATTCATATACATGCCTAAAGATGTATATGTATGTAAACAGATATGTCTATATATGTGCACATATGTAGTTATGTATTTATTTGTGTATATATGTATCTACAGATATTTATACACCTATGTACACATAAATACATATGTACACATATGTAGATATATATAATTGAGATCCCATGCAGTAAATCAATAATTGTTGCAGGAATCTACCACCCACCTAGCTCCCCTGTGCATTCCCTTTCTGACATAGCTCAAAACCCAAAAAGTGGAATTTTTGTTTTTGGAGATTTTAATATTAATTGGCTGAATCCAAAAAATAATAGTTGTCGCTCTCTGTTTAAATCTTTGCAGCTAACGCAATTAATCTCCTCCCCAACTCGCATAAACATCAAAAGCCATAATCACACCCTGCTCGACTGGATTCTCTCCACTTCTCCCGACCAAATCCAGGAGGCAGGTGTTCTCCCTAACAGTTTCAGTAACCACTGCTTAGTGTACTGCGTGCGCAAAATAAAGGCAACTAAATCCTATCCCAAGGTTAAAATCACCAGTTCCTTCAAAAAATGTAATCTTCAATCATTTCTAAATGACATCAAGAACCTCTCCTCGCACAGATTAAACCTAATCCCAGATCTAGACTCTGCAGTTGAATTTTTTCAGTCTGAACTCCTACAAGTTTGGAATTTACATGCTCCACTGTGTAAGGTGAAAGTAAAAGGAGCACACTTGAATTGATCACAGCTGACCTCATTCAAATGTACCAGTATTCATTGTGGTCAAAGATCAAGCATACAGTCTCTATGAACGATCACTGTGTATATAGACAATGGCGAAATATATGCACTAAACAAACAAAATTGGCCAAGGCCCAATATTTCTGTGAAAATCTGAACAATAACATATCAAACCCTAGAAAGTTTTGGAAACTCATAAGCAACTTACAAAATCCACCAATCCACTTCCAACCCCCCACTGTCAATGTGGACAACCAAACTCTGCAACTCCCCTTAGAAGTAGCAAATGCCTTTAATAGTTATTTTGTCGGATGCTCCACCACCCTGATTGACAAACTAATAAATGACACGCATCCTGAAACTACAAATGTGGATCAGGCCCCACTAAATCAGCAAAGACCCAATATAGAGAAGTTCAACTTTAGACCTGTACCCATCAATGTCATTAAGAAACAACTTAATAATCTAAAAATGAAAAACCAGTCTGGCGCCGGCAATTGCTAAACATGTCACAACCCTAATTAACGAATCCTTGGTGTCTGGATACATACCCAAACTTTGGAAAACTGCAAGAGTAGTGCCTATCCATAAAAGTGGGGAGTTAACCTTGGTTTCTAATTATCACCCTATATCTTTGCTCCCAATGTTGTAAAAAATCTTAGAAAAATGCGTCCATACGCAACTATGTGAGTATTATCAACAATCTAACTATCTGACCCCTGATAAATCAGGTTTTCGCCTGAATCACTCCACTACAACTGCACTCCTAAAAGTTTGCAATGACATCCAAACTGGCATGGAACAAGGAGACCTAACTGGAGTTATTTTCCTTGATTTTGCGAAGGTCTTTGACACAGTAGACCACGACACGACTACTGCTCAAACTAAAAAACACTGGTATTGCTGATCGTCCGTTAACCTGGTTTCGATCATATGTATCGGATCGATCACAATATGTCTCTGTTTCTGACAGCGACTCCCTCCCTCTCCCAGTCACGTGTGGTGTTCCCCAAGGTTCCATTCTCTGCCCCCCTATTATTCACATTATTTATAAATGATCTGCCTAATGTCTGCAAATCCTCAACTGTACACATGTACGCAGATGACACGGTAATCTATGCAAACAAATCTGATCTGCCGCAGCTTGAAGCAGTGCTCCAAGACCAGTTCACAGAGGTAGAAAAGTGGATCTCAAAAAACAAACTCTTCCTAAACACTGACAAAACTGTCACAATGATCTTTGGAATGGGACCTAAATTACACAAATTACAAAATTCCCATCCGCGCATCAAAACAAAATACAATTGCACGCTGACCGCAGTCCACTCTTTCAAATACTTAGGTATGTTGTTAGACCCCAATCTATCTTTTGGACTCTACATAGAAAAATCTTACATCTAAACTTTATCCAAAACTAGGTGCCCTGTACAGAAACAAATCCAGCCTCAGCCCTACAGTAAATGAAAAGATTGTACAGCAAATGCTGATGCCTATTATGGATTACGGGGACATAGTATATGCACCTGCAACGCAAACTCACCTTAATAAACTTAATACATTGTATAACTCGTTCTGCCGCTTTGTGCTACAATGTAACTACAGGACCCACCATTGTGACATGCTAAAAGAACTAAACTGGCTGTCGCTGGAATCCAGACGCACCCTCCATCTTTCCTGCCTTGTGTTTAAGAGCCTTTCTGGGAAGCTCTCACCCTACCTGAGCAGTATGCTCTCCCCGGCTATTCCCACCTCCTATAACCTCCGATCCAATAACAGCACATTATTTAGTTTGCCTCAATACAAAAAGAAAGCAGCTCGATCCACTTTTTCCTACAGAGCACCACAATTATGGAATGACCTCCCGCACACTTTTAAACCTTCCCCAAGCCTAATATCCTTTAAGAGATCCCTCTATACATATCTCAAAACAGAATGCTCCTGTCATGGTTGATTTCCTACCTGTTCTATGTTAAATGTTTGCATATATTGTGTATTATTATTGTTTTTGTATTTTATTGTACCCTATTGTATCAATGCAATGTTTTGTGGACCCAGGACATACTTGAAAACGAGAGAAATCTCAATGTATCCTTCCTGGTAAAATATTTTATAAATAAAATAAATAAATAAATATATAGAAGTTGGAGCCCTTTGCAGTCAAGAAGATGAAAACATGTCAAATCATATTTATGCAATATTCATTGATAATAAAATGTTATACTGTGCATTTACTGTAAATATTCTACATTACAATGTTCTGCACATAGCAGAATATGTTCTATGTATTTATAAATAGATATTCCTATATATATCTGTATATATCTATACATATATACAGTATATAATTAAACTTTTAGCAAAATACCATCATATATATGTAGAAATATGTATATATGAATACATAGAACAGATTCTGCTATGTGAAGAACAATGGGATTGGAAATATTCATATTTTCTATCTGAATCATGAAAGTTTAATTTTGTCTTTACTGTTCCTTTTAGTAAAAAATAAATGCAGATATACTGGTATAGCCAGTAACACACCAAACAAATTATTGTTTAAATTTTTGTTACTGACTTCCCAATAAAAACTAATGACTTTTATGGTCAGTAAATGTAATAAATAACTATAATGTACTGAAAGTATTATAGTGTGTGCAACATGTTTATTATAAAATAAAGTATAAGGAAAGCATAATTTGGTGCACATCTCTCTTACAAACTCTCGCTCTCACACACATTCTCACACACTCTTTCACACACACATCCTCTCACAAACACACTCTCTCACGCAAACACAAATACACTCTCTTATACACACAACGTCTCTCACACATTCTCTTTCTCACACACTCTCACACACATATCGTCTCTCACACATTCTCTTACACTCTCTCACACACACACCCTCTCTCACACATTCTCTTTCTCACACTCTCTCACACACACCGTCTCTCACACATTCTCTTTCTCACACTCTCTCACACACACCGTCTCTCACACACTCTCTTTCTCACACTTTCTTACACACACACCGCCTCTCACACATTCTCTCTCTTAAGCTCTCACATACTCTCACACACACACCGTCTCTCACACATTCTCTTTCTCACACTTTCTCACACACACACCGCCTCACACATTCTCTCTCTTAAACTCTCACATACTCTCACACACACACACACCGTCTCTCACACATTCTCTTTCTCACACTCTCACACACACATCGTCTCTCACACATTCTCTTTCTCACACACACACACCGCCTCTCACACATTCTCTCTCTTAAACTCTCTCACATACTCTCACACACCATCTCTTACACATTCTCTTTCTCACACTCTCTCACACACACACCGTTTCTCACACATTCTCTCTCTCACACACACACATTGCCTCTCACACATTGGCCTCTAGTTATCAACGTGTCTACTTTACCTGCCGTCGCCGGTCCAATACGCCCGCCTAAGCTTGCCTACCATCGCCGCCACGGACCTGAAAAATTTCGCCTAAGTTATCAAAAAATCTGTCAAAAAGCTGCGCACCAAGTACGGGGCGATGAGCAGCGGACTGTGAGAGTTATCACTCATCTGATCTCGCTGCTCTTCGGCTTTTTGACAGCTTTATTGACAAGCTGTCACTAAGCACCCACACTAACTATACTGTTCTACCCCCTATACCGGCGTACCCGGAGCCCCCCTTAACTAAATAAAGTTATTAACCCCTAAACCGCCGCTCCTAGACCCCGCCGCAACTCCTATACCGGCGCCCCCAGAGCCCCCCGCAACTAAATGTATTAACCCCTAAACCAATGCACCCGGACACCGCCCACACCTACATTATACCTAGTAACCCCTATCCTGCCCCCCCTATACTGTCGCCACCTATAATAAAGTTATTAATCCCTATCCTGCGGATCCTGGACCCCGCCGCAACTAAATAAATTGTTTAACCCCTAAACCGCCGCTCCTGGACCCCGCCGCAACTAAATAAATAGTTTAACCCTAAACCGCCACTCCCGCAACCTATATTAAACGTATTAACCCCTAATCTGCCCCCCCTACACTGTCGCCACCTATAATAAATTTATTAACCCCTATCCTGCCCCCCCTACACCGCCGCCACTGTAATAAAATTATTAACCCCTAAACCTAAGTCTAACACTAACCCTAACACCCCCCTAACTTAATATTATTAAATAAATCTAAATAATATTTCTCTTATTAACTAAATTAATCCTATTTAAAACGAAATACTTACCTTTAAAATAAACCCTAATATAGCTACAATATACAATAGTTATTTGTAGGTAATTTATTTAATTAATTTAATGATAGTGTAGTGTTAAGTTTAATTGTAACTTAGGTTAGGATTTATTTTACAGGTAATTTTATATTTCTTTTAGCTAGGTAGTTATTAAATAGTTAATAACTATTTAATAACTATTCTAACTAGCTAAAATAAATACAAAGTTACCTTAAAATAAATATAAATCCTAAAATAGCTACAATGTAATTATTAATTACATTGTAGCTATCTTAGGGTTTATTTTACAGGTAAGTATTTAGTTTTAAATAGGAATTATTTATTAAAGTATAGTGCAGTGTTGGGTGTAATTGTAACTTAGGTTAGTTTTTATTTTACAGGTAAATTTCTCTTTATTTTAACTAGATAGCTATTAAATAGTTAATAACTATTTAATAGCTATTGTACCTATTTAAAATAAATTGAAAGTTGCCTGTAAAATAAAAATAAATCCTAAGATAGCTACAATATAATTATTATTTATATTGTAGCTATATTAGGGTTTATTTTAAAGGTAAGTATTTAGTTTTAAATAGGATTAATTTAGTTAATAAGAGAAATATTATTTAGATTTATTTAATTAATATTTAAGTTAGGGGGGTGTTAAGGTTAGTGTTAGACTTAGGTTTAGGGGTTAATAATTTTATTATAGTGGCGGCGGTGTAAGGGGGGCAGGATAGGGGTTAATAAATTTATTATTATCTTGTGAGCTGCTGGTGCAATGTTAAATGCGGAGAGCGTATTGCATTTTCTCTCTTACACTCTCTCACACACACACACCGTCTCTCACACATTCTCTCTCTCACACACACACCGTCTCTTACACATTCTCTCTCTCACACACACACACCGCCTCTCACACATTTTCTCTCTTACACTCTCTCTCACACAAATACTGTCTCTCACACATTCTCTCTCACACACACACAACGTCTCTCACACATTCTCTCACACACACACACCGTCTCTCACACATTCTCTCTCTCACACCCACACCGTCTCTCACACATTCTCTCTCACACACACACTGTCTCTCACACATTCTCTCTCTCACACACACACCGTCTCTCACACATTCTCTCTCACACACACACCGTCTCTTACACATTCTCTCTCTCACACACACACCGCCTCTCACACATTCTCTCTCTTACACTCTCTCACATACTCTCACACATTCTCTCTCTCTCACACTCTCTCACACACATACACACCATCTCCCACAAATTCTCTCTCTCACACACACACCACCTCTCACACATTCTCTCTCTTACTCTCTCTCACATACTCTCACACACACACACTGCCTCTCACACATTCTCTCTCTTACACTCTCTCACATACTCTCACACACACACACCATCTCTCACACATTCTCTCTCTTACACTCTCTCACACTCTCTCCCACACACACACACACACACACAGTCTCTCACACATTCTCTTTCTCACACTCTCTCTCACACACATACACCGTCTCTCACACATTCTCTCTCACACACCCACACCGTCTCTCACACATTCTCTCTCACACACACACACCGTCTCTCACACATTCTCTCTCTCACACACACACACCGTCTCTCACACATTCTCTCTCACACACACACTGTCTCTTACACATTCTCTCTCTCACACACACACACCGCCTCTCACACATTCTCTCTCTTACACTCTCTCTCACACACATACTGTCTCTCACACATTCTCTCTCACACACACACACCATCTCTCACACATTCTCTCACACACACACACCGTCTCTCACACATTCTTTCTCTCACACACACACCGCCTCTCACACATTCTCTCTCTTACACTCTCTCACATACTCTCACACATTCTCTCTCTCTCACACTCTCTCACACACATACACACCACCTCTCACACATTCTCTCTCTCACACACACACCACCTCTCACACATTCTCTCTCTTACTCTCTCTCACATACTCTCTCACACACACACTGCCTTTCACACATTCTCTCTCTTACACTCTCTCACATACTCTCACACACACACACCATCTCTCACACATTCTCTCTCACACACACACACCATCTCTCACACATTCTCTCTCTTACACTCTCTGAGACACACATACACACACACCGCCTCTCATACATTCTCTCTCTTACACTTTCTCACATACTCTCACACACCCACACACCGTCTCTCACACATTGTCTTTTTCACAATCTCTCACACACACACAGACCGTCTCTCACACATTCTCCCTTTTATACTCTCTCAGACACACATACACACACACACCGCCTCTCACACATTCTCTCTCTTACACTCTATCACATACTCTCACATACACACACCGTCTCTCACACATTCTCTTTCTCACTCTCTCACACACACACCGTCTCTCACACATTCTCTCTCTCTCACACTCTCTCACACACACATACACACCATCTCTCACACATTCTCTCTCTCACACACACACCACCTCTCACACATTCTTTCTCTTATTCTCTCTCCTACATACTCTCACACACACACACTGCCTTTCACACATTCTCTCTCTTACACTCTCTCACATACTCTCACACACACACACACACCATCTCTCAAACATTCTCTCTCACACACATACCATCTCTCACACATTCTTTCTCTTACACTCTCTCACATACTCTCATACACACACCATCTCTCACACATTCTCTCTCTTACACTCTCTCAGACACACATACACACACACCACCTCTCACACATTCTCTCTCTTACACTCTCTCACATACTCTCACACACCCACACACCGTCTCTCACATATTCTCTTTCTCGCACTCTCTCACACACACACCGTCTCTCACACATTCTCCCTTTTACACTCTCTCAGGCACACATACACACACACACCGCCTCTCACACATTCTCTCTCTTACACTCTCTCACATACTCTCACACACACACCGTCTCTCACACATTCTCTTTACCACACTCTCTCACATATTTTCTCTCTCACACCCATCGTCTCTCACACATTTTCTCTATCACATTCTCTCACACACACACCTCACACATTCTCTTTCTCACACTCTCACACACACACACATCGTCTCACACATCTTCTCGCTTACATTCTCTCAACACACACATTGTCTCTAACACATTGGGGCATATGTATCAAGCTCCGAATGGAGCTTAATGCCCCGTGTTTCTGGCGAGCCTGCAGACTCGCCAGAAACAGCAGTTATGAAGCAGCGGTCACAAAGACCTCTGCTCCATAACCTGTTCGCCTGCTCTGAACAGGTGGACACACATAGCCACAATACAACCCGATCGAGTACGATCGGGTTGATTGACAACCCCTGCTGGCGGCCCATTGGCAGTGAGTCTGCAGGGGGTGGCGTTGCACCAGCAGCTCTTGTGAGCTGCTGGTGCAATGCTGAATATTCAGCGAGGTCTGGCGGACCTGATCCGCAGTGTCGGATCAGGTCCACCAGACCTTGATAAATATGCCCCATTCTCTTTCTCACACATTCTCTTTCTTACACTCTCTCGCATACTCTCACACACACACACCATCTCTCACACATTCTCTTTCTCACACTCTCTCCCACACATTCTCTTTCTTACACTCTCTCGCATACTCTCACACACACACACCATCTCTCACACATTCTCTTTCTCACACTATCTCACACATTCTCTTTCTCACACTTTCTTACACACACACCGTCTATCACACATTCTCTTTCTCACACTATCTCACACACACACTGTCTCTCACATATTCTCTTTCTCACACACACACTGTCTCTCACACATTCTTTCTCTCACACTCTCACTCACATACACTCTCTCTCACGCCTTCCATCTCTCTCACACACACACACATTCACTCACATACACTCTCTCTCACACCTTCCATCTCTCTCACACACTCTCACTCACATACACACACTCTCTCACACACTCACATTTTCTCACACTTTCATACTCATACACACACATGCATACAGACACTCTGACACAATCTCTCTTTCATACACTATGGGCTCCTTATTAAGCTCGTTTCAGGCTTGCCTGAAATGTAAGTAAAGAAGCAGCGGTCATAAGACCGCTTCTCCTTAACTTGTCCGCCACCTTTTAGGTGGGGGATAATCGTGGATTGAAATCATCCCGAACCAATACAACCAGAGTGATTGGCAGCCCCTGCTAGCAGTGAGCAGGGGGCGGCATTGCACAAGCATTTAATCAGAAATGCTTGTACAATGTTAAATACTGACATCCTATACTGTCAGCATTTAGCGAGGTTGAGCGGACATGATTCGCTACAGCGAATCATGTCCGCTCAACTTTTAATAAATCTACCCTTATGTCTCTTACACACACACACATGCACACAGAGTCACACACATACTCACTTTCTTACACACTCTCTTCAACACTCACACAAATACATACAAAGACACTCACACAAATACATACAAAGACACCCACACAAATACATTCAAAGACACTCACACATACACAAGAAAAAGCAGATTCTGCATAAGAAAACATTTTTACATTTTCACACACTGTCTCACACATGCACTCACTCTTTCAATCTCTCTCTCATACACACATACGCTCTCACACACAATCTCTCTCTCATACACACATAGCCGGACAGATAGCTCAGCATGCTAAAGCACTGTGGCTGAGCTCTGTAGCAATCCAAGGGTTGCAGGTTCAATCCCCCGCGAGGTCCACTCAGCCTTTCATCCTTCCAAGGTTGATAAAAATGAGCAGCGCCTTGAGACCCTTATGGGTGATTAGCCGCGCTTTACGAGTACCCAATACATATATTCACACCCACTCTTTCAATCTCTTTCTCAATCACACACACACAGCCACTCTTTCAATCTCTCACACACACAAACTCACTCAGACACACACTCAAAGATGAGATATCCCCACGCAAGAAAAATCAGATTTGTCCTTATATATATTTCTCTAATATTAAAGGATTACTTTCTGTTATAATTTTTAAGCTAAACAACTAACATATTAAAGTTAATAAACATTAATTAAAACCTACTGACCTATATTTTCTCCAAAACGAAGTTTCATAACGTTCTAAAAGTTATATCTTTTATTCGCCGATGATGTCACATTATCCTGCCCACTATTTTCAGCACTGCATGTTCAAAATACTTAAACCAATAACTGTGTGTTTAAAGCGCCATTTTGAAACCTAGGTATTGTAAACGGATTGGTACAGAGCAAAGGATACCCACGGTGTGGATTTGGAAAACAATTAAATTTGCAGACAAGATTTCTGATATACGGTAGAGATATGTTAATGAAATGCTATTGATAAAAAGCGTATTTGGGGTAGTTAGTTAGTAACAGGCATAGAAAATATTTACTTACAGTGGCCCTTTAATTCATATGGGGCATAAATAGGAAAATAATAACAAGGGTAGTTTAGTATCCATTCTTTGGTTTTAAAATTGTGTGTACTTTTTAAAGGCTAACTATGTTGTATGTATTCAGTGTTGTAACAAAATATATTTTCCTTTTAATTTTTAATTGTCATTTTTGTAGAAAACCACTGTGAACTATTTATTTTGTATTTCTGCTTATTTTAGAAATATCATCTACCACAAATACAGAGCCACACAAGTACAGTATATATATATATACAGGGAGTGCAGAATTATTAGGCAAATGAGTATTTTGACCACATCATCCTCTTTATGCATGTTGTCTTACTCCAAGCTGTATAGGCTCGAAAGCCTACTACCAATTAAGCATATTAGGTGATGTGCATCTCTGTAATGAGAAGGGGTGTGGTCTAATGACATCAACACCCTATATCAGGTGTGCATAATTATTAGGCAACTTCCTTTCCTTTGGCAAAATGGGTCAAAAGAAGGACTTGACAGGCTCAGAAAAGTCAAAAATAGTGAGATATCTTGCAGAGGGATGCAGCACTCTTAAAATTGCAAAGCTTCTGAAGCGTGATCATCGAACAATCAAGCGTTTCATTCAAAATAGTCAACATGGTCGCAAGAAGCATGTGGAAAAACCAAGGCGCAAAATAACTGCCCATGAACTGAGAAAAGTCAAGCGTGCAGCTGCCAAGATGCCACTTGCCACCAGTTTGGCCATATTTCAGAGCTGCAACATCACTGGAGTGCCCAAAAGCACAAGGTGTGCAATACTCAGAGACATGGCCAAGGTAAGAAAGGCTGAAAGACGACCACCACTGAACAAGACACACAAGCTGAAACGTCAAGACTGGGCCAAGAAATATCTCAAGACTGATTTTTCTAAGGTTTTATGGACTGATGAAATGAGAGTGAGTCTTGATGGGCCAGATGGATGGGCCCGTGGCTGGATTGGTAAAGGGCAGAGAGTTCCAGTCCGACTCAGACGCCAGCAAGGTGGAGGTGGAGTACTGGTTTGGGCTGGTATCATCAAAGATGAGCTTGTGGGGCCTTTTCGGGTTGAGGATGGAGTCAAGCTCAACTCCCAGTCCTACTGCCAGTTTCTGGAAGACACCTTCTTCAAGCAGTGGTACAGGAAGAAGTCTGCATCCTTCAAGAAAAACATGATTTTCATGCAGGACAATGCTCCATCACACGCGTCCAAGTACTCCACAGCGTGGCTGGCAAGAAAGGGTATAAAAGAAGAAAATCTAATGACATGGCCTCCTTGTTCACCTGATCTGAACCCCATTGAGAACCTGTGGTCCATCATCAAATGTGAGATTTACAAGGAGGGAAAACAGTACACCTCTCTGAACAGTGTCTGGGAGGCTGTGGTTGCTGCTGCACGCAATGTTGATGGTGAACAGATCAAAACACTGACAGAATCCATGGATGGCAGGCTTTTGAGTGTCCTTGCAAAGAAAGGTGACTATATTGGTCACTGATTTGTTTTTGTTTTGTTTTTGAATGTCAGAAATGTATATTTGTGAATGTTGAGATATTGGTTTCACTGGTAAAAATAAATAATTGAAATGGGTATATATTTGTTTTTTGTTAAGTTGCCTAATAATTATGCACAGTAATAGTCACCTGCACACACAGATATCCCCCTAAAATAGCTATAACTAAAAACAAACTAAAAACTACTTCCAAAACTATTCAGCTTTGATATTAATGAGTTTTTTGGGTTCATTGAGAACATGGTTGTTGTTCAATAATAAAATTAATCCTCAAAAATACAACTTGCCTAATAATTCTGCACTCCCTGTATATATATATATATATATATATATATATATATATATATATATATATATATATATATATATATATATATATATAAAAGACTATACAACTCATATAATAATGATGTACTTGGAATCTGCAGAGTATATTAAGGGAAAAACATATAATAAATACAGTAATAAGCAGCTTCAGATGGATGGCTTTAAATCAGCTAAACTTGTAGCTTAGAAAAATTAATACAAGCTTGCGGTAGCAATTAGCGCTCAGAAAATTAACCAGAGATCAGATCTTTGGTTAATTTTCTAAAGTGCCCCAAATGCCCCTCAAAATAAAAGGTATTTTAGTTTTTTATAAAAAAATTTTTTTTTAAAAAAATAGGCAGTTTTTAGGAGTTAAAAGATGGCGGGTGTGGGGTGTTAGAAATAAAACCTGCACTGAAAAGTGCCTTTACATTGCGTTCTATGTGAACTGTGTTCCCTGTAAATTAATATGTATATGCTTATATACATATATATTTATGTGTTAATATGTGTATATACAAATATATTTATGCGTTACTATGTGTATATACTGTACATATATATTTATGTGTTAATATGTGTATACATATATATTTATGTGTTAATATGTGTATACATATATATTTATGTGTTACTATGTGTATACATATATATTTATGTGTTACTATGTGTATATACTGTACATATATATTTATGTGTTAATATGTGTATATACATACATATATATTTATGTGTTAATATGTGTATATACATACATATATATTTATGTGTTAATATGTGTATACATATATATTTATGTGTTACTATGTGTATACATATATATTTATGTGTTACTATGTGTATATACTGTACATATATATTTATGTGTTAATATGTGTATACATATATATTTATGTGTTAATATGTGTATACATATATATTTATGTGTTAATATGTGTATACATATATATGTATGTGTTAATATGTGTATACTTATATATGTATGTGTTAATATGTGTATACTTATATATGTATGTGTTAATATGTGTATACATATATATTTATGTGTTACTATGTGTATACATATATATGTATGTGTTAATATGTGTATACATATATATTTATGTGTTACTATGTGTATACATATATATTTATGTGTTAATATGTGTATACATATATATGTATGTGTTAATATGTGTATACATATATATGTATGTGTTAATATGTGTATACATATATATTTATGTGTTAATATGTGTATACATATATATGTATGTGTTAATATGTGTATACATATATATTTATGTGTTACTATGTGTATATACTGTACATATATATGTATTTGTTAATATGTGTATACATATATTTATGTGTTAATATGTGTATACATATATATTTAAAATTACACCCCCATCGCTGCACGACATACCCCCTTCGCTGCGCTAGTTCTCATGGCGTTTCTGACGGTATGAGAACGAGGCTCCCATTGAAGCCTATGCTTCCATGCACTGGTATTACTCAGTTGAGCGCAAATATCACTTTTAGTTTCTTTAACCTGGAAACATGATATTGTACCTTTTGGTCAAGAAATTTGTTATAAAATATTAAAATTGTTAGTATTGTATGTAGGTGATTCATAAAAGCTCAGGACACATGTCTAGGGAAAGTTAAAGGGACATGATACTCTAATGTGGAAACACTTGAAAGTGGTACAGCATAACTGTAAAAAGCTGACTAGAAAATATCACCTGAACATCTCTATGTAAAAAAGAAAAATACACCCCACTGTAAAGAGACTTTTAGCAGCCAATCAGGATGCTAGTCCCAGGACTTGCAAGGGAGTGGGCATCTGGCATGTGCATGCACAGTCATGTTATTTTCCTATTCAGTTGAAGGAAGTTTACTATAAAATCTCACAAGGTTTCAGTGAAATCACATGAGATCACAAAACATGGCCTCAACACTACTGATGCTGATTGGCTATTTATTTCTTTTTCTTTTTCAACATGCTGCTAGAAATGTTGAGGTAAAATATCTTCCTTTTTTACATAGAGATGTTCAGGTGATATTTTCATGTTAGATTTTTACAGCTATGCTGCATCACTTTCTTGTGATTTAGCATATGAGTATTATGTCCTTTTAATGGCAGCACATAACTTGCCAGTTCAACAAATAACATTTTAAACTGCATAATATTATCTTACATAACTGGAAAACACTAATTGCTGACTCTGAAAACAAGTATGTCAAGTGTGCAGCAAACATTAAACTGCAGGCGTCACGGTTATTTACTGGCACTGTTGGCTGAACATGTGCATATGTACTTACATGGCTTAAGGTTAAAAAGGTATTCCAGAATTCAGAGATGTAGTGTGTGCCTATTCACAATGCTGCCAAATAACATTTCCCTTTATAACGCATTCCTTTGGGAAGCTTAAAGGGACATGAAAGAAAAAATTAAAGGGACTATAAAGTCAAATTTAAACTATCATGGTCCAGAAAGAGCATGCAGTTTTTAAAGACTTTTATAATTTACTTTGGTTATGATATTGTTTACAATCTTATTATATACACACCTTCTGAGGAAACAGCTACTACTGAGCATGTGGAAGAGTGTACAGTGAATAGGTATATCCGTCTGTGATTGGCTGGTGATAGTCACATGATACAGGGCGCCAGCAAATTGAGCACATTTTTAAATTTGTCAGAATAAAAATCTACTGCTCATTTAAAATTCAGAGTAAGTTCTATTGCATTGTCTTTTTATTATGGATTTGTTGATTATGCAAGTCTACTGTATTTAACGGTCTTTTAAATTTTCGTGTATTCAATATTTCAGTACAATTAAAAAAAAATCAGTTTAATTATCTTGTAAAATGTACTTCTTGTTCTTATTGAAATTTAACTCTATTCATTGAAAACATACAAAGGCTCATGCATGTATCACAAATATTGTTGCAAATACTGCTGCCACATAATGCTGATGACACGTGCACGCTCTTAAGCCTCACTATGCTCTCATGGAAAGGAGCTTAACTTTAATAAAGACACAAAGAAACATAGGTATATTTGATAATGGAAAAAAATTAGAAAGTTTAAAAAAATGTTACACAATCCATTTATTATTATTATTACTATAATAATTAATATAATAGTAATAACAATAATATTTATCAGGAAAAGTGATGCTATACACTACAGTACACATGATCCTTATAACAGTGCAGTAAAATGATAAATTGGATTTGATTTATTTCAGATATCAAATATTTAAATAAACCAAATAAACTCACCCTTGCTCTCATTAGATAAGTTTTATTTATGTTGTAGAAAAAAGAATGCATTGGTAAATTATTTTAAATGCATCACATACAGGGAGTGCAGAATTATTAGGCAAATGAGTATTTTGACCACATCATCCTCTTTATGCATGTTGTCTTACTCCAAGCTGTATAGGCTCGAAAGCCTACTACCAATTAAGCATATTAGGTGATGTGCATCTCTGTAATGAGAAGGGGTGTGGTCTAATGACATCAACACCCTATATCAGGTGTGCATAATTATTAGGCAACTTCCTTTCCTTTGGCAAAATGGGTCAAAAGAAGGACTTGACAGGCTCAGAAAAGTCAAAAATAGTGAGATATCTTGCAGAGGGATGCAGCACTCTTAAAATTGCAAAGCTTCAGAAGCGTGATCATCGAACAATCAAGCGTTTCATTCAAAATAGTCAACAGGGTCGCAAGAAGCGTGTGGAAAAACCAAGGCACAAATTAACTGCCCATGAACTGAGAAAAGTCAAGCGTGCAGCTGCCAAGATGCCACTTGCCACCAGTTTGGCCATATTTCAGAGCTGCAACATCACTGGAGTGCCCAAAAGCACAAGGTGTGCAATACTCAGAGACATGGCCAAGGTAAGAATGGCTGAAAGACGACCACCACTGAACAAGACACACAAGCTGAAACGTCAAGACTGGGCCAAGAAATATCTCAAGACTGATTTTTTTAAGGTTTTATGGACTGATGAAATGAGAGTGAGTCTTGATGGGCCAGATGGATGGGCCCGTGGCTGGATTGGTAAAGGTCAGAGAGCTCCAGTCCGACTCAGACGCCAGCAAGGTGGAGGTGGAGTACTGGTTTGGGCTGGTATCATCAAAGATGAGCTTGTGGGGCCTTTTCAGGTTGAGGATGGAGTCAAGCTCAACTCCCAGTCCTACTGCCAGTTTCTGGAAGACACCTTCTTCAAGCAGTGGTACAGGAAGAAGTCTGCATCCTTCAAGAAAAACATGATTTTCATGCAGGACAATGCTCCATCACACGCGTCCAAGTACTCCACAGCGTGGCTGGCAAGAAAGGGTATAAAAGAAGAAAATCTAATGACATGGCCTCCTTGTTCACCTGATCTGAACCCCATTGAGAACCTGTGGTCCATCATCAAATGTGAGATTTACAAGGAGGGAAAACAGTACACCTCTCTGAACAGTGTCTGGGAGGCTGTGGTTGCTGCTGCACGCAATGTTGATGGTGAACAGATCAAAACACTGACAGAATCCATGGATAGCAGGCTTTTGAGTGTCCTTGCAAAGAAAGGTGGCTATATTTGTCACTGATTTGTTTTTGTTTTGTTTTTGAATGTCAGAAATGTATATTTGTGAATGTTGAGATGTTATATTGGTTTCACTGGTAAAAATAAATAATTGAAATGGGTATATATTTGTTTTTTGTTAAGTTGCCTAATAATTATGCACAGTAATAGTCACCTGCACACACAGATATCCCCCTAAAATAGCTATAACTAAAAACAAACTAAAAACTACTTCCAAAACTATTCAGCTTTGATATTAACGAGTTTTTTGGGTTCATTGAGAACATGGTTATTGTTCAATAATAAAATTAATCCTCAAAAATACAACTTGCCTAATAATTCTGCACTCCCTGTATTTACATGCAGGGTAAGGACACATGTACGTCCTTTAAAAGGTTAATTGGTTGATATTAAAGGTCCATAAAAGCAAATCTGTATAAATGATTGCAAAGTATAGGGGTGTGAAGTGCCGGAATAGGCAGGGAATGCTATAAGTGTGTGGGACAATAGGGAGAGAATATGACTGCTTGAAGCTCTTTCCTACCCACCCTGATTTTCGATGGGGGCAGCAGGGGGGAGATGGCAAGTAGTCAAACAAAGGAAGTAGGCATATTTAGGGGAGGGCTGGAGCTAGGAAGAGGTATTTAGGGACTTACCTGTGCTAGGTGCTGCAGATTATTAACTTGCCTTCCTACTTGTCAAGCATATCATGGAGCATGAAAGCAGGAAGCAGGTCTCTCCAAAGAGACTCCAGGACAGCATTCTCAACATCCAGCTGCCTCAAAACAAACAAAAAGGTACGGGTAAGTCTGTTCCTGTTTGCTTACCTTCTTCTTCGGCTTCTCTCCTCTTCTTTGTCTTCTTCTCCTCCCATTTCTTCTCCCCTGCTTTGCTCTCCTTACTCCTCCAATGAGGAGTTCCCATGCAGCCAAGCAGTTCTGGTTGGGTATCCTGACTCCAGATTCCACTCTATGAACCTCATCTAGGATACCCAACATTCTGCTCCTTCCTACTTTAGTGCCGCGCCTTTTACCTGTGGTCATCCTCCTTTCCCACCCTGGCCTATTTCTCCATCCCTAAGATTGTCGCTGCCCCCTCCATCTCTCCTTATAGTCAACCTGGTAAAAACTGAAAGCGTGTAAGGTTTGCAATTCCAGATTTGCTTTCTGAGCAACACGGCCTTGCAAGCTGGGGAATGAAGGAAAAGGCTTGCTCCCCCTTTCCTTCCTATAGAAAAAAAGTTTGTGTGATGGTCCCTGCCCTGGCCTCTAACCCTTATAAAAAAAATCAATGTCCCCCCATATTTGTGCGGCACCCCAGGGTAACTCCTGCCCTTCGCTTCCCACACAGCTCTGCGGATGGATTGTCTGCTCCTCTTTAGGCAGCTAACCCCCTCCTTCTGCCCCTTCCTCCCATCCCTGCTGCCAATTGCCTTCCTGGGGCTACAACATTCCTCCTTGCCCCCATCCTGTCCAATTTTCCTGTTTCACCTGTCCAACCTCTCAGCATATCAGATCTTAGACGGCACCTTCTGGACCCCACAATCAATTCTAAAATCCAGTGGACACCAGAGAAGCTAGAGTCATATTGGGCCCAGCAGATGAGCATTGTCCATGCTATTTTTGGCAGGTGGTGAATCCAAGGGCATCCTCAGGAATCCAGTAAAACAATATTTGGCCCCCAGAACATGGAACAATTTCACAAGGTACTGGAAGGAATGTAATGTATTCCTAAATCAGGGACAAAAGCAGTGAGACTCATTACAAGTGTTCTGTGAATATATGGTTTAGTTAAATAAAAAATGAACTAGAAAGGGTCTTATAAATTTAAAACTAGCAACCATATATTTTTTTAATCAATGGCAAGGAAGGGTGGACCACACTAGGTGGTTAATTATTAGAAAGGCCCTTAAGGGTTGAGATAGGGGTTAAAAAAACTGGGACCAAAGGGAACCTATAACAAAGGTGAGGCTAGCGTTAGTTTTGCACACAAAAAAAAACAACGTGTTTAAAGAAAACTTTCAATGCAATTTATTCTGTAGCATTCACAGGTGGCTTTAGTTAATTAGTAGCATCTAACAAAAAGGAAAAGGAAGGTCCTTGATTCATTGATGGTGTATGTGACGAGGTCAAAAAACGAGGAGGTGAAAGGCATCTGGTTGTCCATCCAAAAAGCAGTGAACAGCAGGATTTGCCCAGTTAAGGGCCAGATTACAAGTGAAAGCAATATTCACGCTCCAATGTGTAATACCAGCGCACGCTATTGTGCGCTGGTATTACAAGTTAACAGCAATATGAAAGTGAGCTTGTATTTGCATTGCTGGGAAGCATTGCGCTCACAAAAGATCCCTGCTTGCTGCTAACAAGGAATTGTGTGGCTGGTAATATTTACTTGGGGAGGATCTTAGAAGGACAAAACATCTTAAAGTAGCAACAAGAAGACTGAGAAGAAACCCAGAAACTGCTGTAGAAAACCGAGCTGAAGTCTTTCATAACAGAGGAAATGGACAAAAGAGGTATTTGGCAGATAATGGTTCAGCAGTGAAGCAGAAAATACAATCAAGGCAGCATTGATTTCACTTGGATCAATATTTATAATGATCTGTTCCGGGTAAGATTTTCAACAACTAACTACAAAGTGATACCGGACTTCCACCACAGGACAACACTGCAGACATATCGAAGCGTGGATGTGTATTCCTCTCCCCTTGAACAGAGCATCATTCTTACCTCATACAACTGAGGTTGGATCTGGTAAGCAGATATAATACACCTCTGCTTGACACTGAACTTGGATGATGGTGAAAGGTGTAGCTTTCATATAATTGCCCCTTCTAGACTTTATTCATTAATCCAGGTAGAGACTGTTTCTGTGCACTTAAGTTTGTGGATTTCCCCTTTATTCTTAATTTTCATTTACAGTGTAAGGGGTACACTGCTTCATGTTTTAAGCGGCATGACCTCCTACGTTGTATACTAGAGAATTACTATTAACAGCATTGATTTAGATTATCTATACCTTGAGTTTTTTTTGCTGTATTATAAGTGTATATTACTGTGCAATTTTTGTGTCTTTTATTACAGACTTGCGGTTTGTGCTACTAGGGGTTAGCATTGGTGCTCTTTTTCTTTGTTTTTAGATATATATATATATATATATATATATATATATATATATATATATATATATATTATTATTATTATTATTATTTACTGGGAACACACAGTTTCCATAGACCACAATGTCAAGGAATTTTTCAGTACCAGTTTTTTTTCTAACACCCCCACACCAACTTTAACCCAAAAAATGTGACATCCTTTTTTTGTAAAAAAAACTATAATGCCCTCTATTTTGAGGGCATTTGGGGAGATCTGATCTCTGGTTAATTTTCTGAGCGCTAATTGCTAACACAAGCTTGCGGTAGCAATAACCAGCCACTTGCAATGGCAGCATAGAGTGGGTCATCATCAGAGCAGATTAAGGGATCAGACAGAGGGAGGTCGGTCTATTACAAAAAATATATCAGGCCAAAAAAAAAAACTTATGTTAATGTTATTCTTGTTTGGATGTTTTGATCCTCCTTATTCTTTGTGTTTGGTTTTAGTGTTAATTTGTTGTATGATACAGCCTGTTTTTGTATTTGTAACAGACAATCCCTCCTTTAATTTCTACAGATATGAGTGAGAGGTCAGTAAGAATATGTATTGTCGTCCATTCCTACATACATTGCCCAGCCTTCAAGGCAATGATAGATAAGAGTGAGATGGTTAGGTAGGAGAGGCATAAAATGTGAACAGCAAAAGCAAGTCACTAACCAGGTGGCATCAAGGTGGGGTTCCCTGGAAATTATTCTAATTCACCTAGGGGGAAACAACATTGGGTACTGCCAGAATGTAGACTTGATAGCAGCAATCAAGTCAGATTTGAAATGGCTCACTACGAGATGGAGCCACTTCAGACTAGTCTGGTAACCCATAGTCTCAAGACAAAACTGGAGATGCATGGAATCACACAGAGGTGTTGTCTACAGGGCTAGGAAGCATATTAACAGTGTTGTTGCTCAGTTTATAATGACATTAGATAAACCAGGAAAGCATGGAGTAGCGAGACACAAAAAGTAATGTCACTAACAATTTATGGTATGGTTAACGTCCTATTGGTGGCAGCAAAAGAACCCCTCTTTTTGTGGTGGTGGTAATTGGTTCTGATCGAGGACCGCACAGGGAATAGTTGTAACTACAGGTCAGCGAACTTAATGGGTGAGCCTGTATCCACATGCACAATACTGCTTTTGGACAGTTTATTGGGCACCTGATATACTGGTTGGAGGAGCAAAGGCTCCTCTGATAATTAAGGTTTGCCACAATAACTGTGTTTAGTTAGGGGACTCTTTGCTGTAAAAAAACAATTTGAATTTAATTAATAAATAAAGTACCTATTTTAATTTGCCATTACATCTGTGTCTTGTCTTCCTTTCCTTTATGGGTTAAAAATGGAGGGTAGTAATGTTGCCACTGGTAGCTATGTTCAAATAAGTAGAATTTATAATGGGACCAGATGGCCCTACAACACGTTTTATTAAAATAGTGTACCTGCAAAGTGTGTTGGAAGCAAACCACTAAAAAACATTTTTATTTATATATGGAATTGGATGATACAAGCGCCCTTCCATTGCTTTCCATATAAGGAAAAGTCTATATTAGTTATGTATTCACTATAACGTTAACCGCTTGTATGACAAGGCCATCTTAGACTCCACTTTATCTTGCCTGGTGAGGGGGATATACCTGAGGCATACCTATCTGCCTTATTACTTAGGGGTGAATGATCAGAGGTCCCTTATTATATATATAAGTATCACCACTAAGTGCCCGGAGGAGTGACTACTGATTTGAAAGGTATACCACTAGTTGTCACAAACTATGAAATTGGCAGTTTTATGCCTTAATTTGTACATGGGCTTGGAACAAAGTGCACCACAGTGCATACTGTATACCAATTAACTAGATGCCAAAAAGGTTTTGTCCCTTTGTACCGTCTTGTACTTTATGCAGAAAGTGAAGAGGAATAAATGATCTAACCATGACATATTAGATTAATATGATAACTACACCAAATAGTGAAATCAGAGAGGGGTGACATAAAGGGACAGTCTACTCCAGAATTTGGATTGTTTAAAAAGATAGATAATCCTTTTATTACCCAATCCCTGAGTTTTGCATAACCAACACGGTTATATTAACCCCTAAAACTTTTCCAAAAGAACAGAGCATTTTTAGTGCACCACAGTTTTATTATTCCCAGCACTGAAGGGGTTAATCAGGTAGCTTGTAAGGGTAATTGTAGCTTTAGTGGAGAGATTACCCTCCCACCTGACACTTCTCATCCTCTGATCCCTACCTGATCCCTCTCAAACAGCTCTCTTCCCTCCCTCACCCCCACCCCCCTCACTCCCCCCGATCTTACGTACTGGCAGACAGTCTGCCAGTATGACGTTTTAGACCCTTTATATTTTTTATTAATTTTTATATTATTATTATTTTCTACAGTGTAGGATTATCCCTTACCTTCCCACCTCCCTGATCCCTCCCAAAAAACTCTCTAAACCTCCCCTCCTGCAGCTGTCTGCTAGTGCACAGTTTTCTATCATTTTTCTTTTTTATTTAATAATGTAGCTGCCTCCCTCATTTACCCCACCTCACCCTCCAATATAGTTCCCCCTATCCTCTATTCCCCTCTCTACTCAAGGACCCCCCTACCCTCTATTCCACCTCCTTTCCCCTCCCTCCCGCTATCAGCAATTTTTTCTGCAGTTTAGAGGGACCACCCATTCCTGCCCCTCCCTCCCCCCTCCAGCGATGGGCCGCCTACCTCCTAACCCTCCCACACCTCCAACAATTGGGACTACCGCTACCCGATGCAGAGAGTGACACATCTGCATTGATCGCTATGCAAGTCTATTTCTGCACTGCCCCACTCATCTCACCACTGTTAGCAAGATTGCAGCAGAGAGAGGCCAAGGAAAGCAGGGTTATACAGGGTATGGCACTGGTTCTTAGGGGCCTAAGGACCAGCACCGTACAGGGGGTTAATATACTTTTAACCTTGGTGATTACCTTTTATATAAGCCTCAGCACACTGCCCCCTTATTTCAGTTCTTTTGACAGACTTGCATTTTAGCCAATCAGTCCCCTCTCATAAGTAACTCCACGGGTGTGAGCACAATGTTATATATATATATGGTACACATGAGCTAACACCCTCTAGCTGTGCAAAACTGTCAAATGCATTCAGATAAGAGGCACCTAGGTTAGCATTCAATTAAGAATACCAAGAGAAAAAAGCAAATTTTATGATAAAAGTAAATTGGAAAGTTGTTTAAAATTGCATGCCCTATCTGAGCCATGAAAGTTTAATTATGACTAGACTGTCCCTTTAAGTCATTTTAAAAATGTGGGTATGATTCAAATGCTACAGAAATGCCTTAAGTTGGGAAAATAAAGATAAAATATACCTAAGCATAATATTTTCTCCAAAAAAAATCATATACAAATGTTTGATAAAATGTCAATTATTTTTACACTCACACACTTTTCACTTTTATGATACCCCAAATGTGTATTGGGATAGGTAAGCTTTGATACCATTAGTTTCTCAAAATGAGGCTAGAGGTTGCAGCCAGATAGGTCTTTATTTAATAGCAATCTCATTTCAATGAGATTATCTAGTTTAAAAGAGGGGGGTATCATTTTATTGGTTTAGGGCTTTATAGCTATTGTTTTTTGTTTTTCTTTGTTTTTTGCCTCTAGTCTCCAAATGTAGAACCAATGCTATGAGGTATTTTGTCATAAGTTTGACAATCACCTGGCAGCTGAATGGACAGATGATTGCTTATTTGAAAGAGGATCATTTCCTTTTTCTTATCAGGGTCCCACATCCCTCTTTGTGTCCTTTGACAGCTTTGAAATAGCATCAGGGATTTTTTTAATACTTGTGACACAAGATACTTCAAAATGCCCGTTGTGTCTTTTAAACTTCCACATGCTAGAGTCAAAGTGTAGGTGAAAAATCTGGATAATGCCTTAAGAAAATCCTGGAATGCAGTCAGCATCTGCAAGATGTCATTCTACACAGGGAAAAAAAACAATGTTACCATAACAAACTGTATATTAATAATTTTAACAAATACACCCATTTACAGAACCACCATTTGCAAATGGGTTGCAGATTCAATTATTGTGTTACAGCATTGCTAGTGTTTCTCATTTGCTGTGCGAGATGTCATTTATTGGGATGCTATTGTTATGTAATTATTATTATCATTTGTTTTTAGTGCGCCAACAGATTCCGCAGCGCTATCTAATAAAGTTATATATATATTAATGGACAGAACGCTCACTGGTAGTAGGCTGGAAAATGAAATTATTTTTGAACATGAACTACGAGACCCCTCTGTACCCATAAATTTAGCTCACTATTTAATAAAGAAGCCTCAGTCTAATGTGAAGAGTTTGTTTGGCCTGTGTGACTAAGCAAATCATTTTTTCCTGAATTTTGTAATCAAATATTTTCATTTCTTTGGCATCTACATCCATTTTTTTAATTCATGTGACTTAAATTAGTGATCTCTAAGAAATGTGAATTTGAATTAAGTTAATAATTATAAGCCTTCTTTCCATCTTTAAAGGGACCTTAAATACTTAATAAATGTTAGAAATAATTATGTATTCAAAGCAAATAATATGCATATGTATTTTTTTATAAATTATATATTGAAATATTGAAAAAAATAACTGAAAATGTTAGTGTCTATAAAGCAATGGGCATCACCATGTTGTAACCTAGGTTACCTTCTCTGCTGAGGCAAAATAAGTCACTACAGTGTTCAAGCAATGAGAGTGTGGAATATAGCAGTGTTATGTCTGGAATCTACATTTTTTTTAAGTTACAGGGAAAGGGACAAAATGAATAAAGAAAGTGTATTGCAAAGTTGTTTATAACTTGTGATTAAACATTTTCTATTAAAATCTTGGGGCCAGATTACAAGTGGAACGCTAGCAGTTATGTGCAAGCAGTAAGTGGTATATCGTGGATTTTTGTGCACGTTGGGTTTTCCGCTCGTATTGCAAATTCAAAGTAAACGTGAATGCTTTAGAACAATCAAAATTTACGCTAGAATGATTACTGCTTCCTTAGTGCTTTGGTTAATTGTTTTGCTTAACAAAAAAGTGTCACAAAAAATATCAAAAGTACATTACACAGTACAGTTACACTCATAGTAACACATTTTTTATGCTTAGATTGTAAGTTCCCACAGGAATAGGACCCTCAATTCCCCCTGTATCTGTCTGTAAAATGTTGTCTTTTATTGTATTGTTTCTCCATTGTACTTATATCCTTGTACCCATGGGCAGCTCTGCGGAATCTGTTGGCGCTTTATAAATAAAGAATAATAATAATAATGTTTGTATTTGATTATTTTTGTGATTAATAAAGGAAAAGTTTCCTGAGTTCTATATTTCTTTCTATCTTGTTCTTGAGTTGTCTAAATCATTTTGACTTATGTATTATAGAACTAATAAATTATACAGCGAATGTTGTCTGCAAGATAATGCATGCAATATATATACTGTATATATATTGCACTTCATACTGTGCATGGCTATAGTGACCAGGCATTCATTTAGTTTATTTATTTTTCTGTTTTGGCACATTGGCATTTATTTTAGAGTTAACACACATACATAGTTGATAATATGACTTAACAAGTTTAAAATTATTTTTTGCAAATATAATGACACAGAACAGCAGTGTTGACAAATAAATGCTTGAAGAAATTCTATGATGAAAAGATGCCATGGAAACAATACAACTATTCATCAGTCTATCCTTTGAAATGTTTTAATTAAATAACTTTTACATTATTATTTTTAATTTAAAATATTTATTGTATACTCCTACGTGCAAAAATATTTATATGGACTTCATACATTTATCTTGAATGTGAGGCAATTCACTATTGTGAAATATTTGAAAAAAATAATTGTGCCAAATACAAAAAAAACAACAAAAAATGCAAGCTACCTCCTATTAGTGCATTACTGTTCCTAAGCCTAATGAAGACACTAAAAGAACAACATTAATTTAAAAAGCTTACAAAATATAACAGTGTAATATTACATGATTTGGGCTGAATCAGTACGTCTGTTACATAATAGTGATCATTGTTTTTTTCATCAGCAGACATTACACTTGTCACACCCGTGTATAAACATATTACCTTTTAAATGCAAGCGATAGTTAGCTAATCCCTTTCATCAAGTCTCATTCAATTACACAGATAAATAATCCTATTGTTTTCTGTAATTAAACAATGTCTGTTTCTGCACAAAAGCTAATACATTGACTATTATTTTAGGAGAATTAGGGGAGTTTAAATCTAATCAGTAAAACAAATAAATAATTAAATGAAAAAGAAAACATTTATTAATTTTTTTATTTCAAAGTTTAATAATTGTATCAAAATAAATGTAACTTTTTAAATGGTTTTGATGATTTCTTAATAAACATTTGAATATATGCTTAAAGGGACACTGAACCCAAATTCTTTTATTTCGTGATTAAGATAGAGCATGCAATTTTAAGCAACTTTCTAATTTACTCCTTTTATCAAATTTTCTTCATTCTCTTGGTATCTTTATTTGAAAAGCAAGAATGTAAGTTTAGATGCCCATTTTTTGTGAACAACCTGGGTTGTTCTTGCTGTTGGTGGATAACTTCACCCACCAATAAACAAGTGCTATCCATTGGTCTGAACCAAAAATTGTCTGGCTCCTTAGCTTAGATGCCTTCTTTTTTCAAATAAAGATAGCAAGAAAACGAAGAAAAATTGATAACAGGAGTAAATTAGAACGGTGCTTAAAATTGCATGCTCTATCCGAATCATGAAAGAAAAAAATTGGGTTCAGTGTCCCTTTAAAGTGAAAGTCAATCCTAGCGTTTGTGAAATGCTAGGATTTACCATTGAAACAAATAAAGGGAACGCTGTTTTGCTAAGTGGTGACGTTTCCACCTCTTAGTAAATAGCGTGCGGGAAATCCAGCGCCACAGGGTGCCAAGCCAGATTTACCGCACGGCTATTGGCTAAGAGGTGAAAACGTCACCTCTCAAGCAAAACAGTGTTCTGCCGTGGGCTGCCTTAGCAGCTCAGAATGACGAACGCTTGAAACAAATAAAGGAGCTTTCTGCATGAATAATGTTATACTTCATGAATGAAAGTCCCCTTTATTTGTTTCAATGGTCAATCCTAGTGTTTCACAAATGCTAGGATTGACTTTCATTTAACACTCTACATAACACAATTTTAATATAGATAATGTATATACATCATTGAACTTTTTACAACGTAACATTTTTTTCTGGTAACTATTGGATAGTTTGCATTATATACTTTATTAACGGTGAATAGGTAGGCTGATAGGAGAATGGAAGCATACAAATATCAATAGCAGATAGTAGTAGATGGCGCTGGTCTATTGAGTGATTTTCTCTAGTAAGTGAAGAGAAAAAAGGCTTGATGCATATATTGAAGCCAATTAATATGGGTGCAGTATACTCACTCCATAAGATGAATCTTTACAGCTGAAAGGGAACGTAGCGTCAGATGGCAAGAGTCCACAGGTTCCTGGAGTCAACTATTGAATTTTCAGGTTTATCCAAAAGTGGACTATAAATGAATAGAGACCCAAATGACAAAAGTATCCAGTGTGTAATTGAAAAAAAATGTAATAACTTACTCCATAAATAAGGAGATTCCAGCTCAGCACAGCAAAACAAGATCTTGACAATCTTTCAACAAAGGATAAAAGGTTTTATTTGCTCAACGCGTTTCAACGTATTACACGTCTTTATCAAGAGCATACATTAAAACAAGTAAAACAGGTAAGTAAAACTCAATACTTGGTTTTACTTACCTGTTTTACTTGTTTTAATGTATGTTATGCAATTTTAAAATAAAGATAAAAATGTCTCAGAAATCTAGGTTATAATTGCATAGTTATTAATATGTCATTTTTATATAAAAATGTGTCCTTTATTAGTAATTGTTAAAAATTGTTACATGCAGATTATTTAATTAGAAAATATTTGAAATGTTATTGAAACCTGATAGTATTTAAAAAAAAAAGTTAATATACATGGAGACTGACATTAACTAATATCCCTTGGTCTGGCACTTAAATCCAAATTAAATTTTCAAGAAGTATATTTAGTGTGCAATTTTAACCACAATTACAACATTTAATTTGTTCACTTGTTATTCTTTGTTGAACAATGAACCTATATCAGTGGTGTAAGCACTGTCACCAAAATGTTGCAAGATGGATTGTCACGTGAAAGAACTAATGAAAGTATTATTGTGAAACAAAGAAAACAAAAATAACAACAAAAAAAGTAATAGAACTCATTACAAAAATGGGCTGGCTCCTAAGCTTTACATTCCTGCTTTTAACTAAAGATAGCAAGAGAACAAAGACAATTTAATAATAGGAGTAAATTAGAAAGTTGCTTAAAACTTAAAAAACACTCAAAACCCTTATATGTTGTGCAAAGCACGTGACATATTCTCCTTGAAAAGTGTACATGAAAATGCGAATATTTCATATTGTGAAAATGTTTTGGTAACGGAATATCTTCTATTTATTTCTAAATAAATATTTCTCTATATATGTGATGATTTATGGACTGATATATCTATTTATAGCGAGATATGTATATTAATATAAATATGTCTATATACAGTATCTCAACATCTAGATGCGAATATAGCTTTGAAAATCCCTCTGATATATTGTTTAATGTGCATAAGATTGTAACTGCTCAGAATATTGCTGATCACTTCAAAAATAAAATTGACACCATCAGGAAAGACATCTACACCTCACACCCCTCAAAACCAGGCCTCCTACCCACCCCTTCTATCAAGAAAACTATTGGTTTCTTTCCTCATGTAACAGAGAAAGAAGTCTTCGTACTCCTATCTTCAGCTCATCTCACAACCAGCCCACTTGACCCTATTCCTTCACAACTTCTTCCCTATCTGCTTCACTAACCCCTAACTCACCTCTTTAACCAGTCTCTAACTGCTCAGATAGAACTGTTTGACATGATTCGGCCAATGGCCTTAATTATGTCTATGATTAAGGCCATTGGCCGAAACTTGTCAGATGGTTCTATCTGAGGCTGTTTGTTAATTTTTAACATGTGTTAAATAAAGTTCCAGTTTTAATGAAGTTTGTGCTGGCGGTTCTACTTTTTGCTATTAGAAATTATCCATCACCCCAGCACCTTGGTTTGTGGATGGGGATCGCTTTTGCCTCAATCAGATTGGATATCCTGCGATCATGTGATTAAAGCAGATTGGGCTGGAGTGCTGACATTGACGCTGTGAGGAATGGAAGAGCCACAAACAAGCAAAGAGAGCAGGTGTTCTATTGAGAACTCCAATACTTCGAAAGCTTTAATCTGACGTCACTTCCGGTGATTCCATACATCGGATTGGTCCGTGTCCAGTGAGTGACAGGATTCACAACCAATCAGATGGGCACTGTAATCGCCTATCTTCATTATTTATTTTGCCTCTGCCTGTGGGGTTCAAGGGGGGCAAACCTCATTCACCAAGGTTTACTTAGGGTGTATGACAGAGGATCGGCGGTGCGCCCCCCAGACAGAGGCAAAACAGATATTAACATAGAAGAGTCACTGGAAGTGACTTTAGTTTGCAGTTTTCAAGGAGTTTGAGTTCTCGACAGAACACCAGAGCACTATGGAGCCAAGGATTCCGGCTAAGGGCTAAGGTACTAAGATCCTAATGGGGTAAGGTACATATCGGATTGGGAACGAACATTCTCCTTTATGGGTGCGGTGAGGAGCGGGTGAGTGCAGCAGTTTCACCATATTATCCGGACAAGTTTCTTGTTTCCTACCCCATGATCCAGGACTGAATACTGTGCAATAATTCAGTTAGCTTCTATTGTTCTTTTGCTCTTTTCCTCTGTCCCATGCCCTCAATTTCTATATCCGACTGTCTGTTCTAGAGTGCAAGTACCGCTGAGCCTGAGTTTTGTAAATAATATATATATATATATATATATATATATATATATATATATATACAGTATATATATATTTAGGTATGGTTGGTAGGTCATCTGTCATTATTAAATATATATATATGTTTAAAAATAAAATGAATATCTCTCTCTCTCTCTCTATATATATATATATATATATATATATATACAGTATATATAAATATTTAGGTTTGCTAAGTTGGTAGTTAATATGTCATGTATATAATATATATATATAAAGGAAGAAAGAAGGAGCGGTCCCGACATCCAATAAGTTAAAACAACAGCTTTATTTTATCCATTTAAAATCCTTAACATGGGTCACACAGTAAAAAATGGTTTTACGCGTTTCGGCTCAGTGCCGTACTCATAAACCTCATGAGTTTATGAGTACGGCACTGAGCCGAAACGCGTAAAACTATTTTTTACTGTGTGACCCATGTTAAGGATTTTAAATGGATAAAATAAAGCTGTTGTTTTAACTTATTGGATGTCGGGACCGCTCCTTCTTTCTTCCTTTCTACAAGTCTTGATAGGATTACAAGGAATCCTGTATATGGTACCCTTCATCTGCAAGCATTTACAGGCAACCCCAGGCAGACCCATCGACTTACCCGATACAGAGCTCCAGCTAAGCAGACAAGCAGCAGGTACGAGCATCGCACACAATTGGTCAATCATTCATCACGTGACCCCGCATTAGGATCGCTATTGGCAGATTGAATTCTACAGCCCGAAATCACAGAGGAATACTAGAAACGGCTTGGAAGGAAGCTGCTTGACCGAAATAACTGCAGGAGCAGTACGTTGTCAGCGGCGGCCGTAAGTTTACATTCCTGTTGATTTTCTTTTCTTTTCACGAGTAGTTGGAGCAAGATATAGCTTCATTTCCGCGAAGTGTGGATACTCTGAAAATTCTACTGAGGATTCTACTGAGGATCGAAGCGGGTGAGTCAGCATATTTACGTATGCCTTTCACATAAGACTTTTGACTAAAGTTTGTAACGGATACCATTCCAATTCTAAGTGCATTGATATTTCTGCTTATGCTTATGCTTATGCTTATGATCACGTATTATTGAGAGCTGAGGACTACCTTTTTCACACTATATACGGCTACTCACGGGTTAACCACTGACAGAATTTCTCTTATTTTCTTCAATATATATATATATATATATGTGTGTGTGTGTGTATAAATATATATATATGTGTGTGTGTGTGTGTGTGTGTGTGTAAGAAAACATTTTTTGAATGCTGAGAAATTACTGTATATATATTTATGATAACTTTAAAGGAAAGGTCAACCTCGCTAAATGCTGACAGCATACGCTGTTGGCATTAACATTGTTCAAGTGAAATGCTTGTTCAATGCTGCCCCTGCTCACTTGCGGACAATCGGCAGCTAGCAGGGGCCGTCAATCATTCCAATCGGATTGGGATGATTTCCTTTGATGACCTTTTAGATGGCGGAGAAGTTAAGGAGCACCGGTCTTATGACTGCTGCTTCTTAGCTTCCATTTCTGGCGGACCAGAAACGATGGGGCGTCGATGCAGCATCCGCTACTTTATAAATCAACCCCCTTGTGTAAGAAGAAAGGATTTTTTTAATATTCTATATCGACACTTGATTTGCATATCTGCGTCACATAGGTTGTTACTACATAACACTTCAAACAATTCAAATTGTGATACAAGACAATGGAATCTAGACAATGGGATTAGTATTTATAGGATACATTAAAATCCTACAGCTGACAATTGTGAGCCTATTTTGCTTTGCTTTTTTATTAGATTTTGTTGAAAGTTAAACTATTAAAGGGCCATAATACCCAAATGTTTAAACACTTGAAAGTGATGCAGTATAGCTGTAAAAAGCTGACTAGAAAATATCTCCTGAACATCTCTATGTTAAAAAGAAATATATTTTACCTCAAAAGTTCCTCAGTAGCCACCTCCCATTGTAAAGGATTTCTAAGCAGCATATTAGTGTATCTGTCCTGGGACAGCTGAAAGGATGAGCCTCGTGCACTCTCATATTATTTCACCAATCAGGTAAAGGAAGCTTACTATGAAATCTCATGAGAGTTAAGTCAAATCTCATGAGATCACAGTAAGAATTCATGACCTCAGCACTGCTGATGCTGATTGGCTGCTGTTCATTTCTTCATTTTTTTACCTGCAGCTGGGAGCAGGTGAAGTAAAACTTTTTACACAGAACTTACTCTGCTGAGCTGAGGAGATTGTGAGGTAAAATATCTTCCTTTTTTACATAGAGATGCTCAGGTGATATTTTCCTGTCAGCTTTTTACAGTTACACTGCATCAGTTTCAAGTGATTTAGCATATGAGTATTATGTCTCTTTAAGTCTAGACAACTGACAGCAATCTGATGGATGCTTGCTGCTCATATATGTCCCATTGGATTTGATTACGGAAGGGTCCATCTGTGGCCAACTATTATACTGCACATCCTTCAATGAACTATAAAATGTTATTGTCTTTGATTACTGTAAATACATTTTGAACGGTTACTAATTTTATAAACTATTGCTGTACACATAAATTTAAATTGTACAAAACATTTATAAAAGGTGTCTTACCTGTTCCTCTTCCAACACCAGTATCTGGAGTGCTGGTCCTTATGTCAGGTAGGGTATTCACAGAATAGGAGGAACTGTATATCGCCGTGGAGGTTTGACCAAATTAATTGGCCATGTGCAATACTGGTGGAGGCTCTTGAAGCAATTAGACCAGCTCTGTGGTTCTTCATTATTACTTCCAGGCTGTGGTTGTGGCGGTGCTGTTATTGAAAAAGAAAATAGCAAATTAATAGAAAAGCTATATTATTAAAAAAAAAACTGCGATTAAATAATATAGTAAAATACTTTCACCTTATTACAATTTTTTTACCACACGTTTAAAAGGCTATGCACCCTGCCATTTTTTATATATATACAGGGGTTGAAAAATGTGCTCAAGAGCTAGTGGTCCCATGAAATTTCTTAGTGGTCCCATTTTTTAACTACAATTTTTCACAGTGTCATTCATAAACTTGTAATACACAGTTATACAGTTATTACACATTTGTATTAAGAATAAAACACTTTGTATATAGTTATAAACTTATTATTAATATAAACATTCTCTTAACCTAAAAAGAGACATTTCTTCTTCAGGTGCCATCAAGCTGAGGCAGGAATAGACAGGTCACAGTCAGTCAGGGACAGACACACTCAGCCCACTAACACCCACACACTCCTCTCCTCACACCCATATCAAACATAAACTCCCCTTAACACACATGCACACAACATTTACATACACCCTTACACACACACACACATACACCCTTACACACACACACACACACACATACACACATACACCCTTACACACACACACACACACATACACCCTTACACACACACACACATACACCCTTATACACACACATATACACCCTTACACATACACACATACACCCTTACAAACACACACATACACATACACCCTTACACATACACCCTTACACACACACCCTTACAAACACACACATACACCCTTACAAATACACCTTTACACATACACCCTTATAAACACACACATACATACACCCTTACACATACACCCTTACACACACATACATATACCCTTACACATACACACATACACCCTTACACACACACACACACACATACACCCTTACACACACCCTTACAAACACACACATACACATACACCCTTACACACACACACACACACACATACATACACCCTTACACATACACACATACACCCTTACACACATACACACACACATACACCCTTACATATACACACATACACCCTTACACACACACATACATCCTTACAAACACACACACACACCCTTACACACACACACATACACCCTTACACATACACACATACACCCTTACACACACACACACACATACACCCTTACACATACACACATACACCCTAACACATACACCCTTACACACACACACACACATACACCCTTACACATACATCCTTACACACATACACCCTTACACACACACACACATACACCCTTATACACACACATATACACCCTTACACATACACACATACACCCATACAAACACACACATACACATACACCCTTACACATACACCCTTACACACACACCCTTACAAACACACACATACACCCTTACACATACACCTTTACACATACACCCTTATAAACACACACATACATACACCCTTACACATACACCCTTACACACACATACATATACCCTTACACATACACACATACACCCTTACACACACACACACATACACCCTTACACATACACCCTTACACACACCCTTACAAACACACACATACACATACACCCTTACACACACACACACATACATACACCCTTACACATACACACATACACCCTTACACACATACACACACACATACACCCTTACACATACACACATACACCCTTACACACACACATACATCCTTACAAACACACACACACACCCTTACACACACACACATACACCCTTACACATACACACATACACCCTTACACACACACACACATACACCCTTACACATACACACATACACCCTAACACACACACACACACACATACATCCTTACACACACACACATACACCCTTACACATACACCCTTACACACACACACATACACCCTTACACACACACACATACACCCTTACACACACACGCACACACCCTTACAAACACACACATACACCCTTACACACACACACACACACACACACACATACATACACCCTTACACATACACACATACACCCTTACACACACACACATACACCCTTACACACCCACACACACATACACCCTTACACATACACACATACACCCATACACACACACACACACACACATACACCCTTACAAACACACACATACACCCTTACACACACACACACACACACATACACCCTTACACACACCCTTACAAACACACACATACACATACACCCTTACACACACACACACATACATACACCCTTACACATACACACATACACCCTTACACACATACACACACACATACACCCTTACATATACACACATACACCCTTACACACACACATACATCCTTACAAACACACACACACACCCTTACACACACACACACATACACCCTTACACATACACACATACACCCTTACACACACACACACATACACCCTTACACATACACACATACACCCTAACACATACACCCTTACACACACACACACACATACACCCTTACACATACATCCTTACACACATACACCCTTACACACACACACACATACACCCTTATACACACACATATACACCCTTACACATACACACATACACCCTTACAAACACACACATACACATACACCCTTACACATACACCCTTACACACACACCCTTACAAACACACACATACACCCTTACACATACACCTTTACACATACACCCTTATAAACACACACATACATACACCCTTACACATACACCCTTACACACACATACATATACCCTTACACATACACACATACACCCTTACACACACACACACACACACATACACCCTTACACACACCCTTACAAACACACACACATACACCCTTACACACACACACACACACATACATACACCCTTACACATACACACATACACCCTTACACACATACACACACACATACACCCTTACACATACACACATACACCCTTACACACACACATACATCCTTACAAACACACACACACACCCTTACACACACACACACATACACCCTTACACATACACACATACACCCTTACACACACACACACATACACCCTTACACATACACACATACACCCTAACACACACACACACATACATCCTTACACACACACACATACACCCTTACACATACACCCTTACACACACACACACATACACCCTTACACACAAACACATACACCCTTACACACACACGCACACACCCTTACAAACACACACATACACCCTTACACACACACACACACACACATACATACACCCTTACACATACACACATACACCCTTACACACACACACATACACCCTTACACACCCACACACACATACACCCTTACACATACACACATACACCCATACATACACACACACACACACACACACACACATACACCCTTACAAACACACACATACACCCTTACACACACACACACACACATACACCCTTACACATACACACACCCTTACACACACCCTTACGCATACACACACATACACCCTTATGCATACACACACATACACCTTACACATACACACATACACCCTTACATACACATACACCCTTACACACACATACACCCTTACACACACACATACATACACCCTTACACATACACACACACCCTTACTCATACACACACATATACCCTTACACACACACACCCTTTATACACAAACCCACATATACACCCTTACACACACCCCTTATACAAACACAACCTTTACACAGACTTTACACACACCCTTCTTTTCAGACATCTGATAAATAATTGTATGTTGTCAATTGTTGTCAGAAATGACACATTTTATGATTGTATTTTTTACGTTTGATGATTAAAAGATCATACTGAATTTATAATGTGTGCTGTATATAAAGTGTCTGCCTTTCAAACTATTATCTACCATCTTTGAGATAAGTTCACCCAGCGGGTCTTAGTATTAAGCCACCAACTCCTTTACCCTGTAATCAGACTTGGTACTTCTGCATCACTACCTTTTTGAAATATGACAGCAGGGTAAGGCTGACAAAACCTGCTGGTTATTTAAAATGCATTAAACCAAATGCATTGGCGAATAATACAATTTTGACTCCATTGGCCCTATTTTTACATTTTTTAAATAAAAAATTTAAATGAGTCATATTTTCCTTTACTTAGGATGAATAATGTGTTATACGCTTTTGGCAAACAGCTCAGTGAGTTCAGAAACCAAACAAAGAAAAATATTAAATGTAAAAGAGGAAGCAGGAATCCTGGAGCGTTAAAAATCCATATCTTTATTCAAATTCGGATAAAATCAATAGCACCAAAACACAGGAACAATAAAAATCAGGATGGCTTGACTAGTTTCGGCGTGTTGCCGTAATCATAAACCTGCTGTGTACTAGAAAGTGGATAACTTAAAAAGGGTGTACTGCACAGGTATTGGTTAACTGAATGGAGGAGTAGAACCTCCTTTTTAACCCTTCACTTATCATGACTCAATATTCGCTTTAAACAAAATGGTTATAGCAACACAATGAACTTACGCCTAGATTACGAGTCTTGAATTAGCCTTAAAAAGCAGCGTTGAGAGGTCCCAACGCTGCTTTAAAGCCCGCTGGTATTACGAGTCTGACAGGTACAGGTGTACCGCTCACTTTTCTTCCGCGACTCAAGCTTACCGCAAATACCCTTATGTCAATTGCGTATCCTATCTTTTTAATGGGATTTGCCTAACGCTGGTATTACGAGTCTTGGAAGAAGTGAGCGGTAGACCCTCTCCTGTCAAGACTCCTACCGCATTTAAAAGTCAGTAGTTAAGAGTTTTATGGGCTAACGCCGTAACATAAAACTCTTAAAGGACCAGTCAACACATTAGATTTGCATAATCAACAAATGCAAGATAACAAGACAATGCATTAGCACTTAGTCTGAACTTCAAGGGCGCGATCCGATATCGATCGCAGTTTGCGGCGCAAGCGAGGGAACCGGCGTCGCCCGCAGTTTCAGCTCGCAACTCGAGCCATCCCATATAAGTCGCCGTCAGATGCTAACGTGCCGTAAGTCTGACAAACCAGCGATGTCCAGAAATCTGCGTAAGTACAAATTTCTGGCGTCGCCAGTGACTTGCGGCACGTTAGAATCTGCCGGCGCCTATAAAACCTGACTAAAGTTTAAAACACCCGCACTGTCTAACACGCCTCCCTAACATAGCCCGCACTGTCTAACCCTCTATCCGCTATCCCCCCTCACTAGCCTAACAATAAAAAAGCTATTAACCCCTAAACCGCCACTCCTTTACCCCGCCGCAACCTAATAAAGTTATTAACCCCTAAACCGCCGCTCCCGTACCCCGCCGCCAGCTATATTATATCTATAACCCCCTAAAGTGAGCCCCTAACACCGCCGCCATCTATATTAAAATTATTAACCCCTAATGTAAGCCCCTTACACCGCCGCCATCTCTATTAAAATGATTAACCCCTAATTTAATCTACCTACCCCGCCGCCAGCTATGTTATCTATATTAACCCTAAGTATATTATAGTTAATATAGTTATTACATTATATATATTAACTATATTAACCCTAATTATATTAGGGTTAATATAGTTAATATAGTTACTATAGTATTTATATTAACTATATTAACTCTATCTAACCCTAACACCCCTAACTATATTTATATTAAATTAATCTAATTAATTTATAAACTAAAATATTCCTATTTAAATCTAAATACTTACCTATAAAATAAACCCTAAGATAGCTACAATATAATTAATAATTACATTGTAGCTATGTTAGGGTTAATATTTATTTTACAGGTAAATAGTTAATTATTTTAACTAGGTATAATAGATATTAAATAGTTATTAACTATTTAATATCTACCTAGTTAAAATAATTACCCAATTACCTGTAAAATAAATACACCTACACTATCAATAAATGTAACAAACTACAAACATCTATCTAAAAATACAATTAAATTAACTAAACTAAATTACAAAAAAAAACAAACACTAAATTACAAAAAATAAAAAAAGATTAAAAGATTTTTAAGCTAATTACACCTATTCTAAGCCCCCTAATAAAATAATAAACCCCCAAAATAACAAAAATTCCCTGCCCTATTCTAAATTAAACAAATTTCAAAGCTCTTTACCTTACCAGCCCTTAAAAGGGCCTTTTGTGGGGCATGCCCCAAAGAATTCAGCTCTTTTGCATTCAATAAATACAATCCCCCTCCCCATTACAACCCACCACCCACATACCCCTATTCTAAACCCACCCAAACCCCCCTTAAAAAATCCTAACACTACCCCCCTGAAGATCTCCCTACCTTGTCTTCACCACACCGGGCCGAACTCCTGATCCGATCCGGGCGATGTCGTCCTCCAAGCGGCAAAGAAGAAATCTTCCTCCGGCGATGTCATCCTCCAAGCGGCAAAGAAGAATTCTTCCTCCGGCGACGTCTTCCTCCAAGCGGCAGCAAAGTCTTCAGTCTTCCGGCGGCATCTTCAATCTTCTTTCTTCGCTCCGCCGCCGCGGAGCATCCATCCCGGCCGATCGCTAAACTTGGAATGAGGTACCTTTAAATGACGTCATCCAAGATGGCGTCCGCCGAATTCCGATTGGCTGATAGGATTCTATCAGCCAATCGGAATTAAGTTAAAAAAATCTGATTGGCTGATTGAATCAGCCAATCAGATTCAAGTTCAATCCGATTGGCTGATCCAATCAGCCAATCAGATTGAGCTCGCATTCTATTGGCTGTTCCGATCAGCCAATAGAATGCGAGCTCAATCTGATTGGCTGATTGGATCAGCCAATCGGATTGAACCTGAATCTGATTGGCTGATTCAATCAGCCAATCAGATTTTTTTAACTTAATTCCGATTGGCTGATAGAATCCTATCAGCCAATCGGAATTCGGCGGACGCCATCTTGGATGACGTCATTTAAAGGTACCTCATTCCAAGTTTAGCGATCGGCCGGGATGGATGCTCCGCGGCGGCGGAGCGAAGAAAGAAGATTGAAGATGCCGCCGGAAGACTGAAGACTTTGCTGCCGCTTGGAGGAAGACGTCGCCGGAGGAAGAATTCTTCTTTGCCGCTTGGAGGATGACATCGCCGGAGGAAGATTTCTTCTTTGCCGCTTGGAGGACGACATCGCCCGGATCGGATCAGGAGTTCGGCCCGGTGTGGTGAAGACAAGGTAGGGAGATCTTCAGGGGGGTAGTGTTAGGATTTTTTAAGGGGGGTTTGGGTGGGTTTAGAATAGGGGTATGTGGGTGGTGGGTTGTAATGGGGGGGGGGATTGTATTTATTGAATGCAAAAGAGCTGAATTCTTTGGGGCATGCCCCACAAAAGGCCCTTTTAAGGGCTGGTAAGGTAAAGAGCTTTGAAATTTGTTTAATTTAGAATAGGGCAGGGAATTTTTGTTATTTTGGGGGTTTATTATTTTATTAGGGGGCTTAGAATAGGTGTAATTAGCTTAAAAATCTTTTAATCTTTTTTTTATTTTTTGTAATTTAGTGTTTGTTTTTTTTTGTAATTTAGTTTAGTTAATTTAATTGTATTTTTAGATAGATGTTTGTAGTTTGTTACATTTATTGATAGTGTAGGTGTATTTATTTTACAGGTAATTGGGTAATTATTTTAACTAGGTAGATATTAAATAGTTAATAACTATTTAATATCTATTATACCTAGTTAAAATAATTAACTATTTACCTGTAAAATAAATATTAACCCTAACATAGCTATAATGTAATTATTAATTATATTGTAGCTATCTTAGGGTTTATTTTATAGGTAAGTATTTAGATTTAAATAGGAATATTTTAGTTTATAAATGAATTAGATTAATTTAATATAAATTTAGTTAGGGGTGTTAGGGTTAGATAGAGTTAATATAGTTAATATAAATACTATAGTAACTATATTAACTATATTAACCCTAATATAATTAGGGTTAATATAGTTAATATATATAATGTAATAACTATATTAACTATAATATACTTAGGGTTAATATAGATAATATAGCTGGCGGCGGGGTAGGTAGATTAAATTAGGGGTTAATAATTTTTATATAGGTGGCGGCGGTGTAAGGGGTCAGATTACGGGATAGATAAGGTAGATGGCGGCGGTTTTAGGGGCTCACAGTAGGGGGTTAGTTTATGTAGATGGCGGCGGGGTCGGGGAGCGGCGTTTTAGGGGGTAATAACTTTATTAGGGATTTCGGGGGGGGGGGGGGATCGCGGTTGACAGGGAGATAGACATTGCGCATGCGTTAGGTGTTAGGTTTATTTTAGAAGATCGCGGTTGACAGGGAGATAGACATTGCGCATGCGTTAGGTGTTAGGTTTATTTTAGAAGATCGCGGTTGACAGGGAGATAGACATTGCGCATGCGTTAGGTGTTAGGTTTATTTTAGCAGCTAGTTTAGGGAGTTACGGGGCTCCAATAGTCAGCGTAAGGCTTCTTACGGCTGCTTTTTGTGGCGAGGTGAAAATGGAGTAAGTTTTCTCCATTTTCGCCACGTAAGTCCTTACGCTGCATATTGGATACCAAACTGCGCGGGTTTGGTATACCTGCCTATAGCCCAAAAAACTGCGGGCGACGGCAGAAATATACGGGCGTAACTTCTAGGTTACGCCGTATATAGGATACCAAATCCGCGCAATTATTGGCGTCGCCGGCTTTTGCGGGCGACGCTTTATATCGGATCGACCCCCAAATAAGTAGTAGATTTTATTATGACAAATATCAAAGGTATGTATATTTCCACTCCCCTTGTACCATGTGATAGCAATCAGCCAGTCACAAATGCATATACGTATAGTCTGTGAATTCTTGCATATGCTCAGTAGGATCTGGTGACTCAAAAAGTGTAAATATAAAAGAATGTGCACATTTTTTTTAATGGATGTAAATTGGAAAGCGTTGGCTGGATTGAAGATGGACCCGCTCCGCTCCGGAGGGATGAAGATAGAAAATGCCGCCTGGATGAAGACTTCTGCTGCTTGGAGGACCTCTTCTGCCCGGATCGGATGAAGACTTCTGCCCTTCTGGAGGTCCACTTGTGCCTGGCTGTGTGAGAACGGCTCAAGGTAGGGAGATCTTCAGGGGGGTAGTGTTTTTAAGGGGGGATTGGGTGGGTTTTAGAGTAGGGTTGGGTGTGTGGGTGGTGGGTTTTAATGTTGGGGGGGTATTGTATTTTTTTTACAGATGAAAGAGCTGATTACTTTGGGGCAATGCCCTGCAAAAGGCCCTTTTAAGGGCTATTTGTAATTTAGTATAGGGTAGGGAATTTTATTATTAAGGGGGGCTTTTTAATTTTATTAGGGGTATTAGATTAGGTGTAATTAGTTTAAAATTCTTGTAATTCTTTTTTTTTCTGTAATTTAGTGTTTGTTTGTTTTTCGTAATTTAGTTTATTTAATTTAATTGTAATTAATTGTAGGTAGTTTAGGTAATTAGTTTAATTATAGTGTTGCGTTAGGTATAATTGTAACTTAGGTTAGGATTTATTTTACAGGTATATTTGTATTTATTTTAACTAGGTAGTTATTAAATAGTTAATAACTATTTAATAACTATTCTACCTAGTTAAAATAAATACAAAGTTGCCTGTAAAATATAAATATAAACCCTAAGCTAGATACCAATTAGTTATATTGTAGCTAGCTTAGGATTTATTTTATCGGTAAGTATTTAGTTTTAAATAGGATTAATTTATTTAATGATGGTAAATTTATTTAGTTTAATTTAAATTATATTTAAGTTAGAGGGGTGTTAGGGTTAGGGTTAGACTTAGGTTTAGGGGTTAATAAATTTATAATAGTGGCGGCGACTTTGGCGGTGGCCGATTAGGAGTTAATAAATTTAATATAGTTGCGGCGACGTTGGTGGGGGCAGATTAGGGGTTAATAAATATAATGTGGGTGTCGGCGATGTTGGGGGCAGCAGATTAGGGGTTCATAGAATTTGTAGACATTGACACCACAGTTGATGACCAATCCTGCTTTGCAGCTTCTACCTCAGGAGATGATAACTCAGGATCTGAAAATGAGACTGTTCATATAGTCACAAAATCTAAAACCCAGGTACAAACCAGTGTAGCCAGCAGTAATGGTAATTCTCACAATATGGTAGATCAGGGAGCTAGACCCAAAAATACCAACCAAGACACACAGGGTCCCATGATTGCCAACTCCCAATCCAATGCTGATAGAACATTGGTATGTACTACCCAGAGCCTTACTAATAATACACAGGTTTTTCGGCCGGTTTTGAAACAACCCACAGGGGGAGGGAAGGATTCTGCCAACAAACAACACAGGTACTCCCTAAGGGAAAACAAAAACGGGAATCGTCATCTTTAGGCAGTGTGATAAATATATCATCACACAAACTCACTCAGGCCAAAATTAGGGTTTTAAACTATGGTTTAGGATTTTGTCCTAACAGTAGCTTTAATCTATTTCACACAATTATCGATGTGAATAGATTTATTAGAAAACTGACCCTACATTAAAAATTTTCTACAAGTACTGACTTGGCTCAAACAACAGAGTATGTGTGCTCTGAAACAGGGCCTACTAAAACATTTATACCAATCTTTGCAGACACTTGTGACTTAACAACATTGGAGAATCTCTACCGAGAATCTAATGCTTCAAGTGATTCTATACCAGTTGCACTTCCTAAATTCAAACGGGCTTCCCAGTTCCATCTTATATAAAGTCGAGGTAAAGCCTTAGAATTGTTCCATAAACCGGTAGTTGAAGATTTAACACATTTCCACTAATCCAAGAGAGCCACAAAACATAACCTGTCAGTAAGAGAGAAGGAGGCTTTGAGTACTCTTAAAAACAATCATTCCATTGTAATAAGAAACTCTGACAAGGGTGGTAGTGTGGTTCTCTTGGACAGGATAACCTACATTACAGAAGCAAGGAGGCAGTTAGAGGATCCTAACACTTATACTATTCTGTCCTGCAATCCAGTCAATAGATTTCAGAAGGAGCTCTATGGCTTATTGGATGATGGTGTACACTGGGGTATCATGGATATTGAAACTATGAAATATCTATATGTAACTAATCCCATTACCCCAGTGTTTCACCATCTACCCAAAGTGCACAAAAGCCTGGTAGAGGTAAAGGGAAGGCCCATTGTCTCTGGCATTGGCTCCCTTTTGGAGCCATTGTCTGAGTGGTTGGATGCCGTACTACAGCCTACTGTTTTATCATTACACAGCCATATCAAAGACACTACGCATGTATTGCAATTGGTAGAAGACTTAGTATGGACACCTAAATGTAGTTGGCTCACCATAGACGTAGTGTCCTTATATTCCAGCATTCCACATCATTTAGGTATTATGGCTATCAAATATTTTCTGTAACTACACTACGATATGGAGAGCCAAGTAATTGAGTACATATTAAGGGTCACCGCGTTTCTTCTCCAACACAACTATTTTCTGTTTGAAGGGGTTTACTTTCTGCAGAAGCAGAGCACCGCCATGGGGGCCAAATTCCCCCCCTCATATGCAAACATCTTTATGGGTTGGCTGGAGAGGTGCTTTATTTATGCAGATAGTAATCCATTTGTAGGAAGCATTCACCTTTATAAACGCTTCATAGATGACCTGCTTATAGTGAGGACATCTGATGCAACCGATGCAGATAACTTTGTTCAATTTTTGAATAGCAGTGATAGTTTAAGCTTCACATTTGAGTGGAACAAACAAAAGATTAACTTTTTAGTCATTACCCTAGAGGGGGATACTTTGACTGGAAAAGTTAATACCAAATTGTTCAGAAAGCCCATCTCAGGCAACACACTATTATACAGCAAAAGTGCACATCCTAGACATGTCTTCAAAGGCATTGCAAAAGGACATACTAGAAGGATCTGTAATATTGATGCAGATTTTGTAGAGCAAAGTACTCATATGATGAATAGATTGATTGAAAGAGGCTACCAGCCAAAAGAGGCGCCACATGGTGTAGTACAGACAAGGTATTCCCGCAGGAGATAGAGTACCCTGAACCCTTGGTAGTGGAAACTCACAGAGGGAGCGGCACAACCGGAGTGCCAGACCAGACAGCACGGGACACTCAGAGTCGCCCGTATGACTTGCAGCTTCGAATGGAACGTACAACGTTGGATCAGATGACCAGCGGTAACCAATCCAGAGGCACTGACCGTCCGACAGTTAACACCAGACAGCTGACACCAGACAGGCTTGAAGGTGCCAACAAAGGAAGCTGAGAGTGGCCAATAAGGGAGGTGCAACAGGTGATATTAAAACAGGCACAATTGGCCCAAATAGGGGAGTAATAAAAACTCTTAGATAGAAAGAGTAAGTGGACAAGCAGGTGGATAATAAAAAGTGTATGTTTATTAAAATACACAGATAAATTGCAACGCGTCTCTCAGCAAAACATGCTGTTTCATCAGGCTGTATACTTCCACAGCAGCTTGCTCCACATACATAACCTAAACTGACCAATCAGAAACTGACCCAGTACCACACACCTTCTCTTGTGTCATCATCATTCACTATGTTGTTTTTAATCAGTTTTTTATATATATATATATATATATATATATATATATCTCAAATGCTGGAATTATTCCTCTGACCATCAGACAACCTTTGGGGGGGGGGGGGGGAAGGATGAGCTCCTGGTCAGACAGGAAGCCTTTTGGATTTTTAAATTACAAACCCAGGTCCTTGATGGTTTCAATTCTGAATTCGATCTCATCAAACATTGGCATTGAACTACTGTTTGTACATATAGTTAGTTACATACTTTGGTATAAGTCTCCGATAGTATATATATCATAGCCCAGTAAGGTGTTGGATAAATATCACTGATTGTGTTATTATCTATATGAATAAGGTATTGTGTCATGCCCATTCTTATTGCACTGTTACCCTTTACACATTATACCTACTGTATATATATATTTGGCTGCTATTCTCTCAACTTTTATCTGCTCCATAACTTTCATATATAATATGGAAATGGCCCTATGTTATGTCTTGATTACTGTAGGTGTATAGGTTATTTTATATGTAGAATACACGTAAGAAGCTATACATGTGAATCTCTTGTGAATGTTGTTTCAAGCTTTATTTATTTGTACTTCGCGTGCTACAACCTAGTCCTCATATACACAATGTTTAAAGCCTAAGTTCATTGTGTTGCTATAACCATTTTGTTTAAAGCGAATATTGAGTCATGATAAGTGAAGGGTTAAAAAGGAGGTTCTACTCCTCCATTCAATTAACCAATACCTGTGCAGTACACCCTTTTTAAGTTATCCACTTTCTAGTAAACAGCAGGTTTATGATTACGGCAACACGCCGAAACTAGTCAAGCCATCCTGATTTTTATTGTTCCTGTGTTTTGGTGCTATGGATTTTATCCGAATTAGAATAAAGATATGGATTTTTAATGCTCCAGGATTCCTGCTTCCTCTTTTGCATTTACTCTCCTTTGGGACCACGAGGAGTCCCTCTTTTTTTGCAGAATTCCTGTTGTGTCCCCACACTCGTCAACCCATGCTGCCTAAGTCCGTGGACACTCAAGATACGGCTTCAATCACTATAAGGAGAAGCTGACGGGCCATTAGCAACACACAGCCCACACACACCCCCGCTGACGTCACACGCTACACCCGGAAGCAAACATTGGAGAGGAGACAGCGATTTATGTGAGCTGGCTGGTATTTACTGAAATATCTCACAAGCTGCAGATAAACATCTCCAAGGGGAACTTGCAACCGGCAAGCTAACGACAGAGGGCTGATCATGGTAGAAGGGTGAGTCTTTAGCTCCCTACTCTGCTAACGTGGATACCGGATAGCTACGGGACAGGGGTTCCTGTGTGTGGTGTTTGGTCATACTATGGCTGTTACCTGTGAATGTTCCTTGTGGACTTTACAGTCATATTTTTGTCTTTCATGTGGTCACGAGTTGTTTAATATCCACATAAGTTTATGAGATGGTTTAACTGGGAAACTTTCTATGTGCTAAAGAAAAATATTAATCACACTTTGAATATGGTTTAAAGGGAGAGTATACACCAATTCTCTTTTCTTTTTGTTTCTACTCCTAACCAGAATGTTTGTGCTAGAAAAGTGGGGGGCCTTTGGTGGAGCGCTTTCTGTCAGCTCATCGCTCAGCTGTCTGTGCAGTGTACACAGTAAGTCCTGGGCTTGCACTGCATCTGAATTGAAAAAAAAAGCATTATTTACATCCACACTAGGGGCATATTTATCAAGCTCCGTAAGGAGCTTGATGGCCCCTGTTTCTGGCGAGTCATCAGACTCGCCAGAAACAGCAGTTATGAAGCAGTGCTCACAAAGACCGCTGCTCCATAACCTGTCCTCCTGCTCTGAGCAAGCGGACACACATCGGCACAATACAACCCGATCGAGTACGATCGGGTTGATTGAAATCCCCCTGCTGGCGGCTTGCTGGCGGCCCATTGGCCGCGAGTCTGCAGGGGGCGGCGTTGCACCAGCAGCTCTTGTGAGCTGCTGGTGCAATGCTGAATACCGCAAGCGTATTGCTCGCCGTATTCAGCGAGGTCTGGCGGACCTGATCCACAGTGTCGTAACTGGTCCGCCAGACCTTGATAAATATGCCCCTAGATGTGAATGTTAATTAGGAGATCCTTGAGGAACTTTAGTACTCAGATATTGAACTGCAATAGTTTAACTCATTGGGGTGTACCAGGCTTTATATGTGGTGTTTGTAGAAGCTTGAACACGGAAACACACAGCATTTTTGTATAATTTTCACATAGTTAAAATTTCTTAATAGTTACCATAGGGACTTTTTGTACTCACTTGACTTGTGGAAATGGGGAAAGTTGTACAATTTTGTGCTAACCTCTAATATTTGATTAATTTAATATTTTTTTCTTGGCTCCACCCTAGAGATTATGGCGTTTTCAGAGTAGGTGATGCGCTTGTGTGGTTTTTTTTGTTTGTTTTTTACCTTTTCAAAGCTATATTGAGGTTCAATATATTACATACAGTGAAGTTCAAATAAAGTGTGGTATAACAATATGAAACAGCTAATGTCATACCATTGAGTATTACACGTTTCTCTGAACACATACAGTTCCCCTTAACTTAGCAGGGAGTTAAACATTGTAATTTAAAGGTGGTTAAAAAAAACAGATATGCATAAGAGATCAGGTAAGGTTTTAGGGAAGAATAGGTGGGGGGAGGGGGTATGTTAGGCTCCTACTATTGATGGTGTGCTATTAATTAGGAGAACTCAAGTCTAGATTACATAGTTACCTTGGGAAGCCAATTAGGTTTATATAAAGTGGCCCAATCTTCCCATATTAGTTTGAATAAGTCTACCTTACCCAGAGTATAAAATATGTTCCTTTCCATGGAGTTAATGTAAGCCATAATATCCAGGACAGAATTCCAACTTGGAGGGATGTCTCTTCTCCAAGCTCTGGCAATAGCTAGTTTTGTAGCTGTTAACAAGTAAATACAGAGGTAACTGATGTTTAGGAAGAGGGTGTAACCCTATGTTCAAAAGAGCTGTTTCTGGGGGGTTTGGTATTTGGATTCCAAGTCTAGCTTGAGTTACGAAAGTCATATTCCTGAGGAGGGCGGACAGAGGCGGGTGCCGGTTACCAAGCTTAGCACAACACACACGCTGTAGGTGAGCAGAAACTACACCTCAGACTGACTGCGCACAGCACTTATGAATAAGAGGAGGGCGGGCAGAGGCGGGTGCCGGTTACCAAGCTAAGCACAATACAAACGCTGTAGATGAGCAGAAACTACACCTCAGACTGACCACGTGCAGCACTTGTAAATAAGAGGAGGGCGGGCACAGGCGGTTGCCGGTTACCAAGCTAAGCACAAAACACGTTGTAGGTTAGCAGAAACTACACATCAGACTGACCGCACGCAGCACTTGTAAATAAGAGGAGGGCGGGCAGAGGCGGATGCCGGTTACCAAGCTAAGCACAACACAAATGCTGTAGCTGAGCAGAAACTACACATCAGATTGACCGTGTGCTACACTTGTAAATAAGAGGAGGGTGGGCAGAGGTGGGTGCCGGTTACCAAGCTAACACAGTAAACACTGTAGGTGAGCAGAAACTACACCTCAGACTGACCGCGCACAGCACTTGTAAATAAGAGGAGGGCGGGCAGAGGGGGGTGCCGGTTACCAAGCTAAGCACAACACAAACGCTGTAGGTGAGCAGAAACTACACATCAGATTGACCGTGCGCTACACTTGTAAATAAGAGGAAGGTGGGCAGAGGTGGGTGCCGGTTACCAAGCTAAGCACAATAAACACTGTAGGTGAGCAGAAACTATACCTCAGACTGACCGCGCGCAGCACTTGTAAATAAGAGGAGGGTGGGCAGAGGCAGGTGCTGGTTACAAAGCTAAGCACAACACAAACGCTGTAGGTGAGCAGAAACTACAACTCAGACTGACCGCGTGCAGTACTTGTAAATAAGAGGAGGGTGGGCAGAGGCGGGTGCTGGTTACAAAGCTAAGCACAACACACACGCTGTAGATGACCGAGCGCAGCACTTGTAAATAAGAGGAGGGCGGGCAGAGGCGGGTGCCGGTTACCAAGCTAAGCACAACACAAACACTGTAGGTGAGCAGAAACTACACCTCAGACTGACCACGTGCAGCACTTGTAAATAAGTGGAGGGCGGGCACAGGCGGTTGCCGGTTACCAAGCTAAGCACAAAACACGTTGTAGGTTAGCAGAAACTACACATCAGACTGACCGCACGCAGCACTTGTAAATAAGAGGAGGGCGGGCAGAGGCGGATGCCGGTTACCAAGCTAAGCACAACACAAACGCTGTAGCTGAGCAGAAACTACACATCAGATTGACCGTGCGCTACACTTGTAAATAAGAGGAGGGTGGGCAGAGGTGGGTGCCGGTTACCAAGCTAAGCACAACACAAACGCTGTAGGTGAGCAAAAACGACACCTCAGACTGACCGCGCACAGCACTTGTAAATAAGAGGAGGGTCGGGCAGAGGGGGGTGCCGGTTACCAAGCTAAGCACAACACAAACGCTGTAGGTGAGCAAAAACGACACCTCAGACTGACCGCGCAGCACTTGTAAAAAAGAGGAGGGCGGGCAGAGGCGGGTGCTGGTTACCAAGCTAAGCACAACGCACACTGTAGGTGAGCAGAAACTACACCTCAGACTGACCCCGCGCAGCACTTGTAAATAAGAGGAGGGCGGGCAGAGGCAGGTGCTGGTTACCAAGCTAAGCACAACACAAACGCTGTTGGTGAGCAGAAACTACAACTCAGACTGACCGCGTGCAGTACTTGTAAATAAGAGGAGGGTGGGCAGAGGCGGGTGCTGGTTACAAAGCTAAGCACAACACACACGCTGTAGATGAGCAGAAACTACACCTCAGATTGACCGCGCGCAGCACTTGTAAATAAGAGGAGGGCGGGCAGAGGCGGGTGCCGGTTACCAAGCTAAGCACAACACACACGCTGTAGGTGAGCAAAAACTACACCTCAGATTGACCGTGCGCAGCACTTGTAAATAAGAGGAGGGCGAGCAGAGGCGGATGCTGGTTACCAAGCTAAGCACAACACAAATGCTGTAGGTGAGCAAAAACTACACCTCAGATTGACCGTGCGCTACACTTGTAAATAAGAGGAGGGTGGGCAGAGGTGGGTGCCGGTTACCAAGCTAAGCACAACACAAATGCTGTAGGTGAGCAAAAACTACACCTCAGATTGACCGTGCGCTACACTTGTAAATAAGAGGAGGGTGGGCAGAGGTGGGTGCCGGTTACCAAGCTAAGCACAATAAACACTGTAGGTGAGCAGAAACTACACCTCAGACTGACCGCGTGCAGCACTTGTAAATAAGAGGAGGGCGGGCAGAGGCGGGTGCTGGTTACCAAGCTAAGCACAACACACACGCTAGAGGTGAGCAGAAACTACACCTCAGACTGACCACGCACAGCACTTGTAAATAAGAGGAGGGTCGGGCAGAGGGGGGTGCCGGTTACCAAGCTAAGCACAACACAAACGCTGTAGGTGAGCAAAAACGACACCTCAGACTGACCGCGCAGCACTTGTAAAAAAGAGGAGGGCGGGCAGAGGCGGGTGCTGGTTACCAAGCTAAGCACAACGCACACTGTAGGTGAGCAGAAACTACACCTCAGACTGACCCCGCGCAGCACTTGTAAATAAGAGGAGGGCGGGCAGAGGCAGGTGCTGGTTACCAAGCTAAGCACAACACAAACGCTGTTGGTGAGCAGAAACTACAACTCAGACTGACCGCGTGCAGTACTTGTAAATAAGAGGAGGGTGGGCAGAGGCGGGTGCTGGTTACAAAGCTAAGCACAACACACACGCTGTAGATGAGCAGAAACTACACCTCAGATTGACCGCGCGCAGCACTTGTAAATAAGAGGAGGGCGGGCAGAGGCGGGTGCCGGTTACCAAGCTAAGCACAACACACACGCTGTAGGTGAGCAAAAACTACACCTCAGATTGACCGTGCGCAGCACTTGTAAATAAGAGGAGGGCGAGCAGAGGCGGATGCTGGTTACCAAGCTAAGCACAACACAAATGCTGTAGGTGAGCAAAAACTACACCTCAGATTGACCGTGCGCTACACTTGTAAATAAGAGGAGGGTGGGCAGAGGTGGGTGCCGGTTACCAAGCTAAGCACAACACAAATGCTGTAGGTGAGCAAAAACTACACCTCAGATTGACCGTGCGCTACACTTGTAAATAAGAGGAGGGTGGGCAGAGGTGGGTGCCGGTTACCAAGCTAAGCACAATAAACACTGTAGGTGAGCAGAAACTACACCTCAGACTGACCGCGTGCAGCACTTGTAAATAAGAGGAGGGCGGGCAGAGGCGGGTGCTGGTTACCAAGCTAAGCACAACACACACGCTAGAGGTGAGCAGAAACTACACCTCAGACTGACCACGCACAGCACTTGTAAATAAGAGGAGGGCGGGCAGAGGCGGTTCCCAGTTACCAGGCTAAGCACAAAACACGTTGTATGTGAGCAGAAACTACACCTCAGACTGACCGCACGCAGCACTTGTAAATAAGAGGAGGGCGGGCAGAGGCGGGTGCCGGTTACCAAGCTAAGCACAACACAAACGCTGTAGGTGAGCAGAAACTACACATCAGATTGACCGTGCGCTACACTTGTAAATAAGAGGAGGGTGGGCAGAGGTGGGTGCCGGTTACCAAGCTAAGCACAATAAACACTGTAGGTGAGCAGAAACTACACCTCAGACTGACCGCATGCAGCACTTGTAAATAAGAGGAGGGTGGGCAGAGGTGGGTGCCGGTTACCAAGCTAAGCACAATAAACACTGTAGGTGAGCAGAAACTACACCTCAGACTGACCGCGTGCAGCACTTGTAAGTAAGAGGAGGGCGGGCAGAGGCGGGTGCCGGTTACCAAGCTAAGCACAACGCAAACGCTGTAGGTGAGCAAAAACGACACCTCAGACTGACCGCGCAGCACTTGTAAAAAAGAGGAGGGCGGGCAGAGGCGGGTGCCGTTACCAAGCTAAGCACAACGCCCACTGTAGGTGAGCAGAAACTACACCTCAGACTGACCGCACGCAGCACTTGTAAATAAGAGGAGGGCGGGCAGAGGCGGGTGCCGGTTACCAAGCTAAGCACAACACAAACGCTGTAGGTGAGCAAAAACTACACCTCAGACTGACCGCACGCAGCACTTGTAAATAAGAGGAGGGCGGGCAGAGGCGGGTGCCGGTTACCAAGCTAAGCACAACACACACGCTGTAGGTGAGCAGAAACTACACCTCAGACTGACCACGCGCAGCACTTGTAAATAAGAGGAGGGCGGGCAGAGGCGGGTGCCGGTTACAAAGCTAAGAACAACACAAACGCTGTAGGTGAGAAGAAACTACACCTCAGACTGACCACGCGCAGCACTTGTAAATAAGAGCAGGGCGGGCAGAGGCGGGTGCCGGTTACCAAGCTAAGCACAACACAAACGCTGTAGGTGAGCAGAAACTACACCTCAGACTGACCGCGTGCAGCACTTATGAATAAGAGGAGGGCGGGCAGAGGCGGGTGCCGGTTACAAAGCTAAGAACAACACAAATGCTGTAGGTGAGCAGAAACTACACCTCAGACTGACCACGCGCAGCACTTATGAATAAGAGGAGGGCAGGCAGAGGCGGGTGCCGGTTACCAAGCTCAGCACAACACAAACTGTAGGTAAGCAGAAACTACACCTCAGACTGACCGCGCACAGCACTTATAAATAAGAGGAGGGCGGGCAGAAGCGGGTGCTGGTTACAAAGCTAAGCACAACACAAACATTGTAGGTGAGCAGAAACTACACCTCAGACTGACCACACACAGCACTTGTAAATAAGAGGAGGGCGGGCAGAGGCGGTTGCCAGTTACCAAGCTAAGCACAAAACATGTTGTATGTGAGCAGAAACTACACCTCAGACTGACCGCGCAGCACTTGTAAATAAGAGGAGGGCGGGCAGAGGCGGGTGCCGGTTACCAAGCTAAGCACAACACAAATGTTGTAGGTGAGCAGAAACTACACATCAGATTGACCGTGTGCTACACTTGTAAATAAGAGGAGGGTGGGCAGAGGTGGGTGCCGGTTACCAAGTTAAGCACAATAAACGCTGTAGGTGAGCAGAAACTACACCTCAGACTGACCGCGTGCAGCACTTGTAAATAAGAGGAGGGCGGGCAGAGGCGGGTGCCGGTTACCAAGCTAAGCACAACACAAACGCTGTAAGTGAGCAGAAACTACACCTCAGACTGACCGCGCGCACCACTTGTAAATAAGAGGAGGGCGGGCAGAGATGGGTGCCGGTTACCAAGCTAAGCACAACACAAACGCTATAGGTGAGCAGAAACTACACATCAGATTGACCGTGCGCTACACTTGTAAGTAAGAGGAGGGCGGGCACTGGCGGGTGCCGTTTACCAAGCTAAGCACAATAAACACTGTAGGTGAGCAGAAACTACACCTCAGACTGACCGCGCACAGCACTTGTAAATAAGAGGAGGGCGGGCAGAGGCGGATGCCGGTTACCAAGCTAAGCACAACACAAACGCTGTAGGTGAGCAAAAACAACACCTCAGACTGACCGCGCACAGCACTTGTAAATAAGAGGAGGGCGGGCAGAGGCGGGTGCCGGTTACCAAGCTAAGCACAACACAAACTCTGTAGGTGAGCAGAAACTATACATCAGACTGACCACGCGCACCAGTTGTAAAAAAGAGGAGGGCGGGCAGAGGCGTATGCCGTTACAAAGCTAAGCACAACACAAATGCTGTAGGCGAGCAGAAACTACACCTCAGACTGACCGCATGCAGCACTTATGTATAAAAGGAGGGCGGGCAGAGGCGGGTGCTGGTTACCAAGCTAAGCACAACACAAACGCTGTAGGTGAGCAGAAACTACACCTCAGACTGACCGCATACAGCACTTGTAAATAAGAGGAGGGCGGGCAGAGGTGGGTACCGGTTACAAAGCTAAGCACAACACAAACGCTGTAGGTGAGCAGAAACTACACCTCAGACTGACCGCACACAGCACTTGTAAATAAGAGGAGGGCGGGCAGAGGCGGGTGCCAGTTACCAAGCTAAGCACAACACAAACGCTGTAGGTGAGCAGAAACTACACATCAGATTGACCGTGCGCTACACTTGTAAATAAGAGGAGGGTGGGCAGAGGTGGGTGCCGGTTACCAAGCTAAGCACAACGCACACTGTAGGTGAGCAGAAACTACACCTCAGACTGACCGCGCGCAGCACTTGTAATTAAGAGGAGGGTGGGCAGAGGTGGGTGCCGGTTACCAAGCTAAGCACAATAAACACTGTAGGTGAGCAGAAACTACACCTCAGACTGACCGCGTGCAGCACTTGTAAGTAAGAGGAGGGCGGGCAGAGGCGGGTGCCGGTTACCAAGCAAAGCACAACGCAAACGCTGTAGGTGAGCAAAAACGACACCTCAGACTGACCGCGCAGCACTTGTAAAAAAGAGGAGGGCGGGCAGAGGCGGGTGCCGTTACCAAGCTAAGCACAACGCCCACTGTAGGTGAGCAGAAACTACACCTCAGACTGACCGCACGCAGCACTTGTAAATAAGAGGAGGGCGGGCAGAGGCGGGTGCCGGTTACCAAGCTAAGCACAACACAAACGCTGTAGGTGAGCAAAAATTACACCTCAGACTGACCGCACGCAGCACTTGTAAATAAGAGGAGGGCGGGCAGAGGCGGGTGCCGGTTACCAAGCTAAGCACAACACACATGCTGTAGGTGAGCAGAAACTACACCTCAGACTGACCACGCGCAGCACTTGTAAATAAGAGGAGGGCGGGCAGAGGCGGGTGCCAGTTACAAAGCTAAGAACAACACAAACGCTGTAGGTGAGAAGAAACTACACCTCAGACTGACCACGCGCAGCACTTGTAAATAAGAGCAGGGCGGGCAGAGGCGGGTGCCGGTTACCAAGCTAAGCACAACACAAACGCTGTAGGTGAGCAGAAACTACACCTCAGACTGACCGCGTGCAGCACTTATGAATAAGAGGAGGGCGGGCAGAGGCGGGTGCCGGTTACAAAGCTAAGAACAACACAAATGCTGTAGGTGAGCAGAAACTACACCTCAGACTGACCGCGCACAGCACTTATAAATAAGAGGAGGGCGGGCAGAAGCGGGTGCTGGTTACAAAGCTAAGCACAACACAAACATTGTAGGTGAGCAGAAACTACACCTCAGACTGACCACGCACAGCACTTGTAAATAAGAGGAGGGCGGGCAGAGGCGGTTGCCAGTTACCAAGCTAAGCACAAAACACGTTGTATGTGAGCAGAAACTACACCTCAGACTGACCGCGCAGCACTTGTAAATAAGAGGAGGGCGGGCAGAGGCGGGTGCCGGTTACCAAGCTAAGCACAACACAAACGTTGTAGGTGAGCAGAAACTACACATCAGATTGACCGTGTGCTACACTTGTAAATAAGAGGAGGGTGGGCAGAGGTGGGTGCCGGTTAACAAGTTAAGCACAATAAACGCTGTAGGTGAGCAGAAACTACACCTCAGACTGACCACGTGCAGCACTTGTAAATAAGAGGAGGGCGGGCAGAGGCGGGTGCCGGTTACCAAGCTAAGCACAACACAAACGCTGTAAGTGAGCAGAAACTACACCTCAGACTGACCGCGCGCACCACTTGTAAATAAGAGGAGGGCGGGCAGAGGTGGGTGCCGGTTACCAAGCTAAGCACAACACAAACGCTATAGGTGAGCAGAAACTACACATCAGATTGACCGTGTGCTACACTTGTAAGTAAGAGGAGGGCGGGCACTGGCGGTGCCGTTTACCAAGCTAAGCACAATAAACACTGTAGGTGAGCAGAAACTACACCTCAGACTGACTGCGCACAGCACTTGTAAATAAGAGGAGGGCGGGCAGAGGCGGATGCCGGTTACCAAGCTAAGCACAACACAAACGCTGTAGGTGAGCAAAAACAACACCTCAGACTGACCGCGCACAGCACTTGTAAATAAGAGGAGGGCGGGCAGAGGCGGGTGCCGGTTACCAAGCTAAGCACAACACAAACTCTGTAGGTGAGCAGAAACTACACATCAGACTGACCACGCGCACCAGTTGTAAAAAAGAGGAGGGCGGGCAGAGGCGTATGCCGTTACAAAGCTAAGCACAACACAAATGCTGTAGGCGAGCAGAAACTACACCTCAGACTGACCGCGTGCAGCACTTATGTATAAAAGGAGGGCGGGCAGAGGCGGGTGCTGGTTACCAAGCTAAGCACAACACAAACGCTGTAGGTGAGCAGAAACTACACCTCAGACTGACCGCATACAGCACTTGTAAATAAGAGGAGGGCGGGCAGAGGTGGGTACCGGTTACAAAGCTAAGCACAACACAAACGCTGTAGGTGAGCAGAAACTACACCTCAGACTGACCGCACACAGCACTTGTAAATAAGAGGAGGGCGGGCAGAGGCGGGTGCCGGTTACCAAGCTAAGCACAACACAAACGCTGTAGGTGAGCAGAAACTACACATCAGATTGACCGTGCGCTACACTTGTAAATAAGAGGAGGGTGGGCAGAGGTGGGTGCCGGTTACCAAGCTAAGCACAACGCACACTGTAGGTGAGCAGAAACTACACCTCAGACTGACCGCGCGCAGCACTTGTAATTAAGAGGAGGGTGGGCAGAGGTGGGTGCCGGTTACCAAGCTAAGCACAATAAACACTGTAGGTGAGCAGAAACTACACCTCAGACTAACCGCGTGCAGCACTTGTAAGTAAGAGGAGGGTGGGCAGAGGCGGGTGCCGGTTACCAAGCTAAGCACAACGCAAACGCTGTAGGTGAGCAAAAACGACACCTCAGACTGACCGCGCAGCACTTGTAAAAAAGAGGAGGGCGGGCAGAGGCGGGTGCCGTTACCAAGCTAAGCACAACGCCCACTGTAGGTGAGCAGAAACTACACCTCAGACTGACCGCACGCAGCACTTGTAAATAAGAGGAGGGCGGGCAGAGGCGGGTGCCGGTTACCAAGCTAAGCACAACACAAACGCTGTAGGTGAGCAAAAATTACACCTCAGACTGACCGCACGCAGCACTTGTAAATAAGAGGAGGGCGGGCAGAGGCGGGTGCCGGTTACTAAGCTAAGCACAACACACACGCTGTAGGTGAGCAGAAACTACACCTCAGACTGACCAGGCGCAGCACTTGTAAATAAGAGGAGGGCGGGCAGAGGCGGGTGCCAGTTACAAAGCTAAGAACAACACAAACGCTGTAGGTGAGAAGAAACTACACCTCAGACTGACCACGCGCAGCACTTGTAAATAAGAGCAGGGCGGGCAGAGGCGGGTGCCGGTTACCAAGCTAAGCACAACACAAACGCTGTAGGTGAGCAGAAACTACACCTCAGACTGACCGCGTGCAGCACTTATAAATAAGAGGAGGGCGGGCAGAAGCGGGTGCTGGTTACAAAGCTAAGCACAACACAAACATTGTAGGTGAGCAGAAACTACACCTCAGACTGACCACGCACAGCACTTGTAAATAAGATGAGGGCGGGCAGAGGCGGTTGCCAGTTACCAAGCTAAGCACAAAACACGTTGTATGTGAGCAGAAACTACACCTCAGACTGACCGCGCAGCACTTGTAAATAAGAGGAGGGCGGGCAGAGGCGGGTGCCGGTTACCAAGCTAAGCACAACACAAACGTTGTAGGTGAGCAGAAACTACACATCAGATTGACCGTGTGCTACACTTGTAAATAAGAGGAGGGTGGGCAGAGGTGGGTGCCGGTTACCAAGTTAAGCACAATAAACGCTGTAGGTGAGCAGAAACTACACCTCAGACTGACCGCGTGCAGCACTTGTAAATAAGAGGAGGGCGGGCAGAGGCGGGTGCCGGTTACCAAGCTAAGCACAACACAAACGCTGTAAGTGAGCAGAAACTACACCTCAGACTGACCGCGCGCACCATTTGTAAATAAGAGGAGGGCGGGCAGAGGCGGGTGCCGGTTACCAAGCTAAGCACAACACAAACGCTATAGGTGAGCAGAAACTACACATCAGATTGACCGTGCGCTACACTTGTAAGTAAGAGGAGGGCGGGCAGAGGCGGGTGCCGGTTACCAAGCTAAGCACAATAAACACTGTAGGTGAGCAGAAACTACACCTCAGACTGACCGCGCACAGCACTTGTAAAAAAGAGGAGCGCGGGCAGAGGCGGGTGCCGTTACCAAGCTAAGCACAACGCCCACTGTAGGTGAGCAGAAACTACACCTCAGACTGACCGCACGCAGCACTTGTAAATAAGAGGAGGGCGGGCAGAGGCGGGTGCCAGTTACCAAGCTAAGCACAACACAAACGCTGTAGGTGAGCAAAAATTACACCTCAGACTGACCGCACGCAGCACTTGTAAATAAGAGGAGGGCGGGCAGAGGCGGGTGCCGGTTACTAAGCTAAGCACAACACACACGCTGTAGGTGAGCAGAAACTACACCTCAGACTGACCAGGCGCAGCACTTGTAAATAAGAGGAGGGCGGGCAGAGGCGGGTGCCAGTTACAAAGCTAAGAACAACACAAACGCTGTAGGTGAGAAGAAACTACACCTCAGACTGACCATGCGCAGCACTTGTAAATAAGAGCAGGGCGGGCAGAGGCGGGTGCCGGTTACCAAGCTAAGCACAACACAAACGCTGTAGGTGAGCAGAAACTACACCTCAGACTGACCGCGTGCAGCACTTATGAATAAGAGGAGGGCGGGCAGAGGCGGGTGCCGGTTACAAAGCTAAGAACAACACAAATGCTGTAGGTGAGCAGAAACTACACCTCAGACTGACCACGTGCAGCACTTATGAATAAGAGGAGGGCAGGCAGAGGCGGGTGCCGGTTACCAAGCTCAGCACAACACAAACTGTAGGTGAGCAGAAACTACACCTCAGACTGACCGCGCACAGCACTTATAAATAAGAGGAGGGCGGGCAGAAGCGGGTGCTGGTTACAAAGCTAAGCACAACACAAACATTGTAGGTGAGCAGAAACTACACCTCAGACTGACCACGCACAGCACTTGTAAATAAGAGGAGGGCGGGCAGAGGCGGTTGCCAGTTACCAAGCTAAGCACAAAACACGTTGTATGTGAGCAGAAACTACACCTCAGACTGACCGCGCAGCACTTGTAAATAAGAGGAGGGCGGGCAGAGGCGGGTGCCGGTTACCAAGCTAAGCACAACACAAACGTTGTAGGTGAGCAGAAACTACACATCAGATTGACCGTGTGCTACACTTGTAAATAAGAGGAGGGTGGGCAGAGGTGGGTGCCGGTTACCAAGTTAAGCACAATAAACGCTGTAGGTGAGCAGAAACTACACCTCAGACTGACCGCGTGCAGCACTTGTAAATAAGAGGAGGGCGGGCAGAGGCGGGTGCCGGTTACCAAGCTAAGCACAACACAAACGCTGTAGGTGAGCAGAAACTACACCTCAGACTGACCGCGCGCACCACTTGTAAATAAGAGGAGGGCGGGCAGAGGCGGGTGCCGGTTACCAAGCTAAGCACAACACAAACGCTATAGGTGAGCAGAAACTACACATCAGATTGACCGTGCGCTACACTTGTAAGTAAGAGGAGGGCGGGCAGAGGCGGGTGCCGGTTACCAAGCTAAGCACAATAAACACTGTAGGTGAGCAGAAACTACACCTCAGACTGACCGCGCACAGCACTTGTAAATAAGAGGAGGGCGGGCAGAGGCGGATGCCGGTTACAAAGCTAAGCACAACACAAACGCTGTAGGTGAGCAAAAACAACACCTCAGACTGACCGCGCTCAGCACTTGTAAATAAGAGGAGGGCGGGCAGAGGCGGGTGCCGGTTACCAAGCTAAGCACAACACAAACGCTGTAGGTGAGCAAAAACAACACCTCAGACTGACCGCGCACAGCACTTGTAAATAAGAGGCGGGCGGGCAGAGGCGGGTGCCGGTTACCAAGCTAAGCACAACACAAACTCTGTAGGTGAGCAGAAACTACACATCAGACTGACCACGCGCACCACTTGTAAAAAAGAGGAGGGCGGGCAGAGGCGTATGCCGTTACAAAGCTAAGCACAACACAAATGCTGTAGGCGAGCAGAAACTACACCTCAGACTGACCGCACGCAGCACTTGTAAATAAGAGGAGGGCGGGCAGAGGCGGGTGCCGGTTACTAAGCTAAGCACAACACACACGCTGTAGGTGAGCAGAAACTACACCTCAGACTGACCAGGCGCAGCACTTGTAAATAAGAGGAGGGCGGGCAGAGGCGGGTGCCAGTTACAAAGCTAAGAACAACACAAACGCTGTAGGTGAGAAGAAACTACACCTCAGACTGACCACGCGCAGCACTTGTAAATAAGAGCAGGGCGGGCAGAGGCGGGTGCCGGTTACCAAGCTAAGCACAACACAAACGCTGTAGGTGAGCAGAAACTACACCTCAGACTGACCGCGTGCAGCACTTATGAATAAGAGGAGGGCGGGCAGAGGCGGGTGCCGGTTACAAAGCTAAGAACAACACAAATGCTGTAGGTGAGCAGAAACTACACCTCAGACTGACCACGTGCAGCACTTATGAATAAGAGGAGGGCAGGCAGAGGCGGGTGCCGGTTACCAAGCTCAGCACAACACAAACTGTAGGTGAGCAGAAACTACACCTCAGACTGACCGCGCACAGCACTTATAAATAAGAGGAGGGCGGGCAGAGGCGGGTGCCGGTTACAAAGCTAAGCACAACACAAACATTGTAGGTGAGCAGAAACTACACCTCAGACTGACCACGCACAGCACTTGTAAATAAGAGGAGGGCGGGCAGAGGCGGTTGCCAGTTACCAAGCTAAGCACAAAACACGTTGTATGTGAGCAGAAACTACACCTCAGACTGACCGCGCAGCACTTGTAAATAAGAGGAGGGCGGGCAGAGGCGGGTGCCGGTTACCAAGCTAAGCACAACACAAACGTTGTAGGTGAGCAGAAACTACACATCAGATTGACCGTGTGCTACACTTGTAAATAAGAGGAGGGTGGGCAGAGGTGGGTGCCGGTTACCAAGTTAAGCACAATAAACGCTGTAGGTGAGCAGAAACTACACCTCAGACTGACCGCGTGCAGCACTTGTAAATAAGAGGAGGGCGGGCAGAGGCGGGTGCCGGTTACCAAGCTAAGCACAACACAAACGCTGTAAGTGAGCAGAAACTACACCTCAGACTGACCGCGCGCACCACTTGTAAATAAGAGGAGGGCGGGCAGAGGCGGGTGCCGGTTACCAAGCTAAGCACAACACAAACGCTATAGGTGAGCAGAAACTACACATCAGATTGACCGTGCGCTACACTTGTAAGTAAGAGGAGGGCGGGCAGAGGCGGGTGCCGGTTACCAAGCTAAGCACAATAAACACTGTAGGTGAGCAGAAACTACACCTCAGACTGACCGCGCACAGCACTTGTAAATAAGAGGAGGGCGGGCAGAGGCGGATGCCGGTTACCAAGCTAAGCACAACACAAACGCTGTAGGTGAGCAAAAACAACACCTCAGACTGACCGCGCACAGCACTTGTAAATAAGAGGAGGGCGGGCAGAGGCGGGTGCCGGTTACCAAGCTAAGCACAACACAAACGCTGTAGGTGAGCAAAAACAACACCTCAGACTGACCGCGCACAGCACTTGTAAATAAGAGGAGGGCGGGCAGAGGCGGGTGCCGGTTACCAAGCTAAGCACAACACAAACTCTGTAGGTGAGCAGAAACTACACATCAGACTGACCACGCGCACCACTTGTAAAAAAGAGGAGGGCGGGCAGAGGCGTATGCCGTTACAAAGCTAAGCACAACACAAATGCTGTAGGCGAGCAGAAACTACACCTCAGACTGACCGCACGCAGCACTTGTAAATAAGAGGAGGGCGGGCAGAGGCGGGTGCCGGTTACTAAGCTAAGCACAACACACACTCTGTAGGTGAGCAGAAACTACACCTCAGACTGACCAGGCGCAGCACTTGTAAATAAGAGGAGGGCGGGCAGAGGCGGGTGCCAGTTACAAAGCTAAGAACAACACAAACGCTGTAGGTGAGCAGAAACTACACCTCAGACTGACCACGCGCAGCACTTGTAAATAAGAGCAGGGCGGGCAGAGGCGGGTGCCGGTTACCAAGCTAAGCACAACACAAACGCTGTAGGTGAGCAGAAACTACACCTCAGACTGACCGCGTGCAGCACTTATGAATAAGAGGAGGGCGGGCAGAGGCGGGTGCCGGTTACAAAGCTAAGAACAACACAAATGCTGTAGGTGAGCAGAAACTACACCTCAGACTGACCACGTGCAGCACTTATGAATAAGAGGAGGGCAGGCAGAGGCGGGTGCCGGTTACCAAGCTCAGCACAACACAAACTGTAGGTGAGCAGAAACTACACCTCAGACTGACCGCGCACAGCACTTATAAATAAGAGGAGGGCGGGCAGAAGCGGGTGCTGGTTACAAAGCTAAGCACAACACAAACATTGTAGGTGAGCAGAAACTACACCTCAGACTGACCACGCACAGCACTTGTAAATAAGAGGAGGGCGGGCAGAGGCGGTTGCCAGTTACCAAGCTAAGCACAACACAAACGCTGTAAGTGAGCAGAAACTACACCTCAGACTGACCGCGCGCACCACTTGTAAATAAGAGGAGGGCGGGCAGAGGCGGGTGCCGGTTACCAAGCTAAGCACAACACAAACGTTGTAGGTGAGCAGAAACTACACATCAGATTGACCGTGTGCTACACTTGTAAATAAGAGGAGGGTGGGCAGAGGTGGGTGCCGGTTACCAAGTTAAGCACAATAAATGCTGTAGGTGAGCAGAAACTACACCTCAGACTGACCGCGTGCAGCACTTGTAAATAAGAGGAGGGCGGGCAGAGGCGGGTGCCGGTTACCAAGCTAAGCACAACACAAACGCTGTAAGTGAGCAGAAACTACACCTCAGACTGACCGCGCGCACCACTTGTAAATAAGAGGAGGGCGGGCAGAGGCGGGTGCCGGTTACCAAGCTAAGCACAACACAAACGCTATAGGTGAGCAGAAACTACACATCAGATTGACCGTGCGCTACACTTGTAAGTAAGAGGAGGGCGGGCAGAGGCGGGTGCCGGTTACCAAGCTAAGCACAATAAACACTGTAGGTGAGCAGAAACTACACCTCAGACTGACCGCGCACAGCACTTGTAAATAAGAGGAGGGCGGGCAGAGGCGGGTGCCGGTTACCAAGCTAAGCACAACACAAACGCTGTAGGTGAGCAAAAACAACACCTCAGACTGACCGCGCACAGCACTTGTAAATAAGAGGAGGGCGGGCAGAGGCGGGTGCCGGTTACCAAGCTAAGCACAACACAAACTCTGTAGGTGAGCAGAAACTACACATCAGACTGACCACGCGCACCACTTGTAAAAAAGAGGAGGGCGGGCAGAGGCGTATGCCGTTACAAAGCTAAGCACAACACAAATGCTGTAGGCGAGCAGAAACTACACCTCAGACTGACCGCGTGCAGCACTTATGTATAAAAGGAGGGCGGGCAGAGGCGGGTGCTGGTTACCAAGCTAAGCACAACACAAACGCTGTAGGTGAGCAGAAACTACACCTCAGACTGACCGCATACAGCACTTGTAAATAAGAGGAGGGCGGGCAGAGGTGGGTGCCGGTTACAAAGTTAAGCACAACACAAACGCTGTAGGTGAGCAGAAACTACACCTCAGACTGACCGTACACAGCACTTGTAAATAAGAGGAGGGTGGGCAGAGGCGGGTGCCGGTTACCAAGCTAAGCACAACACAAACGCTGTAGGTGAGCAGAAACTACACCTGAGACTGACCGCGTGCAGCACTTGTAAATAAGAGGAGGGTGGGCAGAGGCGGGTGCCGGTTACCAAGCTAAGCACAACACAAATACTGTAGGTGAGCAGAAACTACACCTCAGACTGACCGCGTGCACCACTTGTAAATAAGAGGAGGGTGGGCAGAGGCGGGTGCCGGTTACCAAGCTAAGCACAACACAAACACTGTAGGTGAGCAGAAACTACACCTCAGACTGACCCCGCACAGCACTTGTAAATAAGAGGAGGGTGGGCAGAGGCGGGTGCCGGTTACCAAGCTAAGCACAACACAAACGCTGTAGGTGAGCAGAAACTACACCTCAGACTGACCGCACACAGCACTTGTAAATAAGAGGAGGGCGGGCAGAGGTGGGTGCCGGTTACAAAGCTAAGCACAACGCCCACTGTAGGTGAGCAGAAACTACACCTCAGACTGACCACACACAGCACTTGTAAATAAGAGGAGGGTGGGCAGAGGCGGGTGCTGGTTACCAAGAAAGGGACATGCGCAGTTCTTAATATGATAATTAGCCGTGTGCATACAAGGTGTACCCAGGATGGGTGTGAGCGTGACCGCTACCAATGATGAATGAGCGGAATATCGGAAGGGGCGTGGCCTCGTGAACACACGCAAATCGAGTCACGAAGACACAATAGAGGGTATATAAGGCTACTTGTCAGGATGCATTTTATTCTGTCTCCCAGATGTCAGGACTGTCGATCTGTTCTCAAGCTGGGTGATTCCATTCGATAAAGGTGCCAGCGGGCACCGAAACGTCATGGGACTCTGTTTTAAACTTTCCTAATAAGTTATATTTTATTGAAATCCAGTGAGTGCTGTCATTCCTCTGGACTATTCATCTTTTTTGATCCAGCATGAGTTTGGTGTTAGGGTTTTTTTCTACTTTTTGTGCTCCATTGACTTCTATGGGTGATAGGTTATCGGGAGATATTCTAAGCGAGATATTCTAAGTTCGTCTTTTTGCACTTGTCAGATAAGCGCGCAAGGAAAACAGTTTACTTTAAACTCATCATTCGTGTGCAACCCGATGCGCCCAAAAAGCTTACTTCTAATGCAGTTAACTCTTCACTTGTAATCTGGCTCTTAGTGTTTAACCCCTTAGTGACCACAGTGCTTTTCAGTTTTCTTACCGTTTGGGACCAAGGCTATTTTTACATTTCTGATGTTTGTGTTTAGCTGTAATTTTCCTCTTACTCATTTACTGTACCCACCATATTATATACCGTTTTTCTCGCCATTATATGGACTTTCAAAAGATACCATTATTTTCAGCATGTCTTATAATTTGCTATAAAACAAATTATAAAATATGATGAAAAAAACAAAAAAAACACTTTTCTAACTTTGACCCCCCCAAAATCTGTTACACATCTACAACCTCCAAAAAACACCCATGCTAAATAGTTTCTAAATTTTGTCCTGAGTTTAGAAATACCCAATGTTTACATGTTCTTTGCTTTTTTTGCAAGTTATAGGGCAATAAGTACAAGTAGCACTTTTCTATTTCCAAACCATTTTTTTTTTTTTTTTAAATTATCGATAGTTACATTGTAACACTGATATCTGTCAGGAATCCCCGAATAACCCTTCACATCACATGTATATATTTTTTTTAGTAGACAACCCAAAGTATTGATCTAAGCCCATTTTGGTATATTTCATGCCACCATTTCACCGCCAAATGCGATCAAATAAAAAAAATCGTTAACCTTTACACAAACATTTTCACAAACTTTAGGTTTCTCACTGAAATTATTTACAAACAGCTTGTGCAATTATGGCACAAATGATTGTAAATGCTTCTCTGGGATCCCTTTTGTTCAGAAATAGCAGACATATATGGCTTTGGCATTGCTTTTTGGTAATTAGAAGACCGCTAAATGCCGCTGTGCACCACAATTGTATTATGCCCAGCAGTGAAGGAGTTAATTAAGTAGCTTGTAGGGAGCTTGTAGGGTTAATTTTAGCTTTCGTGTAGTGTAGTAGACAACCTAAAGTACTGATCTACGCCCATTTTGGTATATTTCATGCCACCATTTCACCGCCAAATGCGATCAAATAAAAAAAATCGTTAACTTTTTCACAATTTTAGGTTTCTCACTGAAATTACTTACAAACAGTTAGTGCAATCATGGCACAAATTGTTGTAAATGCTTCTCTGGGATCCCCTTTGTTCAGAAATAGCAGACATATATGGCTTTGGCTTTGCTTTTTGGTAATTAGAAGACCGATAAATGCCGCTGCGCACCCCACTTTTATTATGCCCAGCAGTGAAGGGGTTAATTAGGTAGCTTGTAGGGTTAATTTTAGCTTTAGTGTAGAGATCAGCCTCCCACCTGACACATCCCACCCCCTGATCCCTCCCTGACCCCCTCAAACAGCTCTCTTCCCTCCCCCACCTCACAATTGTCACCGTCATCTTAAGTACTGGCAGAAAGTCTGCCAGTACTAAAATAAAAGGCTTTTTTTTTTTTAGAGTTATTCTGCAGTGTTGAATCCCCACTTAGCCCCCAGCCTCCCTGATCCCCCCAAAACAGCTCTCTAACCCTCCCCCCTCTACCTAGTTGCTGCCATCTTGGGTACAGGCAGCTGTCTTCCAGTATCCAGTTTGTTAAAAAAAAAAATGCCTTTTTTGTTAATAATTAAATAATACCCACATTTTCTGTAGTGTAGTGCCCCCTCAATACTCTACCCCCTCCTCCTCCCAGATCCCTTGCCAAATATTGATTCCCACTCCCTCCTCATACAATTTAACAATAGGCAAACTAGGCAAATGATGCGGCGCGTGCGCCCCCCATCCCCCCCCCCCCCCCACGTGTACTCTACCTAAACAGGATCCGGAACTTAACAAACGATGGACCGCCCACCTGTCTCCCTGCTATCGCTCCCACTCACCAACAATCAGCACCATCGATGGCCGATGCAGAGAGGGCCACAGAGTGGCCCTCTCTGCATTGATGGGTAAAAAAGGGTATTGCAGTGATGCCTCAATATCCTGAAAGTGTCAGGCAAGTCCTTGGTCGTTAAGGGGTTAATGTCCATGTAAAGGGACATGAAACCCCCCCTCAAAAAATCATAGTTCAGATAGAGCGTGTAATTTTAAGCAACTTTCTAATTTACTTCTATTAACCAATTTTCTTTGTTCTCTTAATGTCTTTTGGTGAAAAGCAGAATCCTAAGCTCAGGAGCATGCACATTTCTGGAGCACTATATGGCAGCTGTATTGCAAGAATGTTATCCATTTGCAAGAGCACTAGATGGCAGCACTATTTCCTGTCATGTACTTCATCAGATGCCTACCTAGGTATCTCTTCAGTAAAGAAAAGCTAATTTGATAATAGAAGTTAATTGGAAACTTGAATGCTCTGTCTGAATCACAAAAGAACATTAACGGCTAGATTACGAGTTTTGCGTTAACAGGGGTGCGGTGCTAACGAGCAGTTTATGCTCACCGCTCACTTACAGATAGCGCTGGTATTACGGGTTTTTAAAAACCCGGCGTTAACCGCAAAAAAGTGAGCGAAGAGCAAAATTTAGCTCCAAATCTCACCTCAATACCAGCGCTGCTTACGTTAGCGGTGAGCTGGCTGAACGCGCTCGTGCACGATTTCCCCATAGCAAAAAAGAAGCGTTTAGCTCCTGACGCAGCTACATTTATAAAAAATACATTTATGCCTACACCTAACACCCTAACATGAACCCTGAATCTAAACACCCCTAATCTGCCGCCCCTGACATCGCCGACACCTGCATTATATTATTAACCCCTAATCTGCCGCTCTGGACACCACCGCCACCTACATTATATTTATTAACCACTATTCTGCCGCCCCCGACATCGCCGTCACATACATTATAATTATTAACCCCTAATCTGCCGCTCCGGACACCATCGCCACCTACATTATAGTTATTAACCCCCAATCTGCTGCCCCCAACATCGCTGACACCTACATTAATTTTATTAACCCCTAATCTGCGGCCCCAATGTCGCCGCCACCTACCTACACTTATTAAACCCTAATCTGCCTCCCCCAACGTCGCCGCCACTATATTAAAGTTATTAACTACTAAACCGCCACACTCCCGCCTCACAAACATTAGTTAAATATTATTAACCCCTAATCTGCCGTCCCTAACATTGACGCCACCTACCTACACTTATTAACTCCTAATCTGCCGCCCTCAACGTTGTCGCCACTATATTAAAGTTATTAACCCCTAAATCTAAATCTAACCCTAACACCCCCTAACTTAAATATAATTTAAATAAATCTAAATTAAATTACTATTACTATTATTACCTAAATAATTCCTATTTAAAACTAAATACTTACCTATAAAATAGCCCCCCAAAAATAAAAAAAGCCCTACCCTACACTAAATTACAAATAGCCCTTAAAAGGGCCTTTTGCGGGGCATTGCCCCAAAGTAATCAGTTCTTTTACCTGTAAAAAAAAGTACAAATCCCCCTCAACATTAAAACCCACCACCCACACAACCAAGCCTACTCTAAAACCCACCCAATACCCCCTTAAAAAAACCTAACACTAACCCCTTGAAGATCACCTTATCGGGAGACGTCTTCACCCAACCGGGCCGAAGTCCTCAACGAAGCCGGGAGAAGTCTTCATCCAAGCCGGCATCTTCTATCTTCATCCATCCGGCGCGGAGCGGGTCCATCTTCAAGACATCCGGCGCGGAGCATCCTCTTCCATTGAAGTCTTCTTACTAAATGATGGTTCTTTAAGTGACGTCATCCAAGATGGTGTCCCTTCAATTTCGATTGGCTAATAGAATTCTATCAGCCAATCGGAATTAAGATAGAAAAAATCCTATTGGCTGATGCAATCAGCCAATAGGATTGAGCTGGCATTCTATTGGATGATTGGAACAGCCAATAGAATGCCAGCTCAATCCTATTGGCTGATTGGATCAGCCAATAGGATTGAAGTTCAATCCTATTGGCTGATTGCATCAGCCAATAGCATTTTTTCTACCTTAATTCTGATTGGCTGATAGAATTCTATCAGCCAATCAGATTTGAAGGGACGCCATCTTGGATGACATCACTTAAAGGAACCGTCATTTAGTAAGAAGACTTCGATGGAAAAGGATGCTCCGTGCCAGATGTCTTGAAGATGGACCCGCTCCGCACCGGATGGATGAAGATAGAAGATGCCTTCTAGATGAAGACTTCTGCCCGTCTGGAGGACCACTTCGCCCGGCTTGGATGAAGACTTCTCCTGGCTTCGTTGAGGACTTCAGCCCCTCAAAAGGTCGTTTTAAGGGCTATTTGTAATTTAGTGTAGAGTAGGGCTTTTTTTTTATTTTGGGGGGCTTTTTTATTTTGTTAGGGGGATTAGATTAGGTGTAATTAGTTTAAAAATCTTGTAATTTGTTTATTATTTTCTGTAATTTAGTGGGGGGGTTTTGTACTTTAGATAATTTTATTTATTTGTATTTAATTGTATTTAATTTAGGGAATGTATTTAATTATAGTGTAGTGTTAGGTGTAATTGTAACTTAGGTTAGGTTTTATTTTACAGGTAAATTTGTATTTATTTTAGCTAGGTAGTTATTAAATAGTTAATAACTATTTAATACCTGTTCTACCTAGTTAAAATAAATACAAACTTGCCTGTAAAATAAAAAATAAACCCTAAGCTAGATACAATGTATCTATTAGCTATATTGCAGCTAGCTTAGGGTTTATTTTATAGGTAAGTATTTAGTTTTAAATAGGAATTATTTAGGTAATAATAGTAATTTAATTTAGATTTATTTCAATTATATTTAAGTTAGGGGGTGTTAGGGTTAGGGTTAGACTTAGATTTAGGAGTTAATAACTTTAATATAGTGGTGGCGATGTTGAGGGCGGCAGATTAGGGGTTAATAAATGTAGGTAGGTTGCGGCGATGTTAGGAACGGCAGATTAGGGGTTAATAATATTTATGTTTGCGAGGCAGGAGTGCGGCGGTTTAGGGGTTAATATATTTATTAAAGTGGTGGCGATGTCCGGTTCGGCAGATAAGGGGTTAATAATTTTATTTTAGTGTTTGCGATGTGGGAGGGCCTCAGTTTAGGGGTTAATAGGTAGTTTATGGGTGTTAGTGTACTTTTTAGCACTTTTGTTAAGAGTTTTATGCTAGGGCGTTGTAGTTTAAAACTCTTAACTACTGACTTTTAAATGCGGTACCAGTCTTGACAGGAGAGGGTCTACCGCTCACTTTTTGTCAGACTCGTAATACCGGCGATATGCAAGTCCCATTGAAAAAATAGGATACACAATTGACGTATATGGATTTGCGGTATTTCCAAGTCTGGCCAGAAAAGTGAGCGGTACACCTGTACCTGCAAGACTCGTAATACCAGCGGGCATTAAAAAGCAGCGTTGGGACCGGCCAACGCTGCTTTTTAAGCCTAACGCAAAACTTGTAATCTAGCCGTTTAGGTTTCATATCCCTTACAGCTGTGTGCTGCTCTTGGAGGGTACTTTATTCTTGTCTGTTTTATGTGCAGGAAGTTGTTACAGTATTTTTCAGGCATATTGTGGTTTGTTTCAACAGGTTTTACTTATTATAATGTAACTAGATACAGCAAGTCTTTTAAAATAGTTAGCATTGTGTTTGCTTACCAATTAGAAATTGTTCCCTAAGGGTTATTATAGCAAACGGAATAACTGTTTTTTCTCAATAAAATTATCACCATAATGCAAATGTCAATATCTTAGTACTGATTTTTGTGTATATATAGATAAGATAAGCAAGATGTTTCATCCTGAAGGCTTAGGCCATTTTAAAGGGCAGGTTCTTTAGAACAACGGTTACTGGATTCAATGATCAAGATCTGCTTTACTTACCAGATAGCCTTTTGTTGTGATAGTTTATTACTAACAGAGGACTTTCTAGACCTTCAAATTGGGGCAAAAAGAAAGGCTCCCAGGAGGTAGTGCTGCTAAGGTACCAGGCATAGAACTACCATTGTTGCCGCAGGCATCGTGGCAACAGGGAGGGCCCACCATGGAAAGGAGCGGCTGCAATACCCCCCTTCACAAAACCTGCTATGACTTTGTCTAGTGTGTCTGCTCCCTGAGGGGCACGGAAAGAACCTTTATTTTCTTACATGGGGTCCTCAGAACTAGAACATACAATGTTTCAAGCCTGCTATAGGCTCTTATTCATGTATACTTGCAAATACACAGGTAAATGCCTTTATATACCCTCACCTATTGCTCAAATTCATGTGAAAAAGCTAATTGCACAATAGTGACATCTTGTGGAAGCAAAAATTAATGCATCACAAAATTATTTTTATCACAAGATGATAGTTACATATTTAAAAAAAATTATAAAACATAAAACCCATATTAACATTTAAAAACAGAGTTATATTGCACATTACTAGCAGATTCTAAAGAATTTTTTTTATCTTTATATATTGTCTTTTTAACATTAAAGTAGATTTTAAAAAAACAGACTCCAATCAAAATCGTTATTCATACCTTTGGGCATCAATGTCTCTAACTTGTATATCCAAAACATCTCTCTGATCTTTAACAATCATTCTCTGTCACCACCTCTCCTAGGCCTATCCACCTGTTCTATGATTTGAAATCTAAGTTGGCTGATGTTATGACCCATAGAGAGGAAGTGAGAGGATACTGGGGCATCTTTGTTTTTACATCTAATGTTCGATTTATGTTCAGTTATCCTCTCCCTTACCTCTCTACAGGTCTCACCAATGTAAATTAGGCCACATGGACATTTGATAAGATAAACACAGTAGGTTGCCCTACAAGTTATATATTTATTGATTTTAAATGTTCTTCCATTAATAGGATGGTGAAAAATCTCCCCTTTTTTTAATAGAGCTGCAATTACTGCAGCTCAGACATGGGTAACATCCACTTCTTTTTGGACCTATAGTCCTCTGACTGTTCTGTTTGCTACCACCTACAGGGAGTGCAGAATTATTAGGCAAGTTGTATTTTTGAGGATTAATTTTATTATTGAACAACAACCATGTTCTCAATGAACCCAAAAAACTCATTAATATCAAAGCTGAATATTTTTGGAAGTAGTTTTTAGTTTGTTTTTAGTTTTAGCTATTTTAGGGGGATATCTGTGTGTGCAGGTGACTATTACTGTGCATAATTAATAGGCAACTTAACAAAAAACAAATATATACCCATTTCAATTATTTATTTTTACCAGTGAAACCAATATAACATCTCAACATTCACAAATATACATTTCTGACATTCAAAAACAAAACAAAAACAAATCAGTGACCAATATAGCCACCTTTCTTTGCAAGGAGACTCAAAAGCCTGCCATCCATGGATTCTGTCAGTGTTTTGATCTGTTCACCATCAACATTGCGTGCAGCAGCAACCACAGCCTCCCAGACACTGTTCCGAGAGGTGTACTGTTTTCCCTCCTTGTAAATCTCACATTTGATGATGGACCACAGGTTCTCAATGGGGTTCAGATCAGGTGAACAAGGAGGCCATGTCATTAGATTTTCTTCTTTTATACCCTTTCTTGCCAGCCATGCTGTGGAGTACTTGGACGCGTGTGATGGAGCATTGTCCTGCATGAAAATCATGTTTTTCTTGAAGGATGCAGACTTCTTCCTGTACCACTGCTTGAAGAAGGTGTCTTCTAGAAACTGGCAGTAGGACTGGGAGTTGAGCTTGACTCCATCCTCAACCCGAAAAGGCCCCACAAGCTCATCTTTGATGATACCAGCCCAAACCAGTACTCCACCTCCACCTTGCTGGCGTCTGAGTCGGACTGGAGCTCTCTGCCCTTTACCAATCCAGCCACGGGCCCATCCATCTGGCCCATCAAGACTCACTCTCATTTCATCAGTCCATAAAACCTTAGAAAAATCAGTCTTGAGATATTTCTTGGCCCAGTCTTGACGTTTCAGCTTGTGTGTCTTGTTCAGTGGTGGTCGTCTTTCAGCCTTTCTTACCTTGGCCATGTCTCTGAGTATTGCACACCTTGTGCTTTTGGGCACTCCAGTGATGTTGCAGCTCTGAAATATGGCCAAACTGGTGGCAAGTGGCATCTTGGCAGCTGCACGCTTGACTTTTCTCAGTTCATGGGCAGTTATTTTGCGCCTTGGTTTTTCCACACGCTTCTTGCGACCCTGTTGACTATTTTGAATGAAACGCTTGATTGTTCGATGATCACGCTTCAGAAGCTTTGCAATTTTAAGAGTGCTGCATCCCTCTGCAAGATATCTCACTATTTTTGACTTTTCTGAGCCTGTCAAGTCCTTCTTTTGACCCATTTTGCCAAAGGAAAGGAAGTTGCCTAATAATTATGCACACCTGATATAGGGTGTTGATGTCATTAGACCACACCCCTTCTCATTACAGAGATGCACATCACCTAATATGCTTAATTGGTAGTAGGCTTTCGAGCCTATACAGCTTGGAGTAAGACAACATGCATAAAGAGGATGATGTGGTCAAAATACTCATTTGCCTAATAATTCTGCACTCCCTGTATGTCTGAATGAACTAGCATATCCTTAATGCTCTGATTACTTTTGTAGGCTACCATTGGATTTACTTTAAATTCAGAAACCTCAGGATTACACTCTCTCAGAATGTACCAATATTTTTTAAAAATGCCAGTAATTTTAGTACTAAGTCTATTAAATTGTGTAACAAAGATCATACGGTTTTCCTCTTGTTCTTTGTTTTTCTTGATTTCTGTTGTGTCATTAATGATTGCATTAAGTTGTTCAGCAATTAGTGTAGGGGGATAATTTCTGTTAAATTTATGTTAAAACAATCTATGTTTACATTTACTCTTATCTGATACTATATGTTTTACTCTAGTGAACTGGCTTTTTCAAATAGCCTTAAATATATTTTCAGGATGATAGCTACCATATTGCAGCAAATTATTTCTATCACTATTCTTAATATGGAGATCCGTTTTCAAAAAGCCTCCCTCCATATACACGTATGTATCCAGATATTCAATACCAATTTCACTCATATTTAGAGTGAATTTTAATCCTGTAACTGAATTATTTAAGTCCTGCACAAAAGACAATATGCTACCAACGTCACCCCCCACACGCCAAACACATCATCAATGTATCTCCACCAGGAGGTGCCATAGAGTTGAAACAAGTTATGAGGATATACAAAGTATTCCTCAAAACTATTCATGAAAATGTTGGCGTATGTGGGGGCGACGCTGGAGCCCATTGCAGCCCCCTGTTTTTGCAGATAATATGTATCTCCAAATAGAAAATAGTTAGGGTGCAGTATGATAGAAAGTAATTCAATCAAAAAACAGGTCTACCCCTCAGTATAATCACTTACAGATCTAAGTATATTCTCTACTGCTGCAATCCCACTTGTATGTTTGATAGAAGTATACAAGCTGGAAACATCCAGTGTAAATAATATACATTTCTCTCCAATATATCCTAGATCTCTGACATAGGAGGTAGTTTTTTTTAACAAATGGCTGTAACACCTTGTCCAAAAAAATAGAAATAGATGAAAAAATGGACCCCATCCATGCCACAATGGGCCTACCAGGCGGTTTCTCTTTTGCTTTATGTATTTTGGGTAATACGTATAGCACTGGTTTGATGGGATCAGTAACATAAAAGGCATCCTTAAATTTGTCTGTTATTATTTCTTTTTTTACTGCTTATTTAAGAATATTTTCAATTTCCTTATTTATCTGGGCAGTTGAATCTCTCGTTAACTCTTGGTATACCTGATTATCTGCTAATTGTCTATTGATCTCCCCAATGTAGTCTATTTTATTTAGGACTACAATGGCTCCGCCCTTGTCAGTCTCTTTAATGATAATATCTTTATTTTTCTTCAAAGATTCAATTGTGATCATATCTTTTTAGTTTTTTTGTACCAATTTTTTCTTTATCTCTCTCTTAAAAAGATTATCTACCTCTCTCTGTACTAGATTCATATAGGTAGCTGTGCTATGTGGAACTGTAGGTGTAAAAGTACTTTTTCGGATATACCAAATTCTTCTGTATCTTTAAATCTTATTTTATTCAAAGTATCAGTGCTAGGTGCATGATTGTAATCTTTTTGCATAGCAAAATATATTTTCAATTTTAATTTCCTAAAAAACTTCTGCCTGTTGGACCGTGAATTCATTACAAAATTTTTCAAAACAATAAGATAAGCCCTTATTCAAAGCTATATCCTCCTCTTTGGTTAAAGTGTAAGTAGACAAATTGTGAACTAAGTTATCATTCAATGCAGTTGACACATGGTACATACTATTATTGTTTGTCTTTTTATATTTTCATCCAAGTCTAAACCATGTTCTCCCACATTCATTCTTGTTTCATTGTGAAAAGGTGCAGGGCCAAAACATTCATACAATTGTTGCATGCATTCACTCAAAGCATTCACCATCCCAGTACTTTGAGAGATATTTAGTCCCAATTTTTTATCTGGAGCAAGGGAAATAACATGCTCAGTAGAGACCATTTTTTTAGTCAAACTTGAATTAGCAGTTAGTCCGATAGCTGTCGGTATACATTGTAATTCCTGAGTTCTATTTAATCTCGGGAGAGGTTTTGGAGTAGTGTCAGCTTCTATATTTACAGTCCGTGTAGTAGTGTTACGGTCAATTAGAGTACAGGCCTTGTCACGGAAGAGTTCATTAGTTATCATAGATAACTAACACCGGTGTCAGCCACTTCAGTATCAGATATTCGAGTTTCAGAGTGAGTCATCATTGTTTGTTTATCACAGTTTATAGCCACGCTTGTATTAAAATCAATAACACTGTGTCCTGTAGCATTATATGTATTTCCTGTGTAATGTACCCACTCATACCTTTGCAGCTGCCCATCCATCTCAGTTGGCATTACTGGAACTAATAGCGGTAATTTCCTCGCTGTGTCCCACACATTCTGCGTGTCCGTTGTCGCTCTGACGTCATCAGCTGACTGGAGGCGTTTCTTCTTGTGCTTCCTACCGGCGCGATGGAATCGACGTCTGAATCCTCCGTTAAAAAACTTGCCGATGATTCTGATCCACTGTAACCTTCTTCCTGTACTGAGTTCTGCTTCATCTGTCTTGTCTGGTCTCATATAGTGTTGTTCACCTTCTTCCCAAAGCCTGTACTCTGGCGCCATCTATAGACTGTTCCATGGCAATAGTCTTGTTCGTCTCGAATGAATTCAAGCCGTTATCTACTTTCAAGATGCTTTCTATATTCACTGACAGACTTCTCAACCTCCATCACCAGTTTTTTATATTCCTCCAAAGGTAAATTCTTCAACATCTGTTCTTTTTGTTGATCAATGTTCTCTTTATATTTGCTATATAATAAGTAGTAGGAGCGGCTAAGCCAAGGCTAGGTCTAATATGAAAGAAATCGTGGGAAACAGAAACCGTGGAAGTCAGTGAGTGGCAGTGAAAATGTGTAACGCTAGTTACAATGAATAACAATAGACACCAAAGGATAACCAATAAGGTTGGGTTATAGATATAATGAAATGTTAAATATCAAAATATATATAAATATATAAACCTATTAAAAATGTGTAGCAAACTACATTAAAATATAATATGAAAACATTTTAATAACAAATTTGGCATGGATCCATGTTACAATAAAAATTGAAAATTAAAAATCACATACAACAAGTCACAACAGATCGACAATATTAAGAACAGTAATTATGGGTTAAAAAACAATAGAGCAAGGGAGCACAATCCAATGGTTTATGTAAAACGAGAGTACGCAGTAGATACTACTCTAGAGGATCAAAATTGCATACAAGTGTAAAATAATAAAACACAGTGCGATAAGAATAATAAAATACAATTATATAGTACAATAACAACCCCAATATATGGGAATAAAAATGATTAGTTTGTGGTGAAAGTTCCAAATTTACATGAGTCCAGGTGTACAAATAAGTCTAAATGTTCCAAAAACAGGAGTGGGAAAAAATAATAATAGTTATAGAATAATATAATTGTATATCCAAGTTTATTTCCCATGAGTAACTAGGGACCCATTAGTTCTAGGAGCTAGAGGTCAATTTGAAGTTAGCGCTGTTGGATATACCCCTTCTTTCTCTTTATATTTATCAATTTCTTGTTGTGCAATGTTCAATATATTTTCAAATTTGTCAGTGTACTCCTTACGGTCAGCAAATAAAGTGGGCATGTGGACATTCTCAGTCCTCTGGGGATACGTTGCACCTTATGATATTCTGACAGTGTTATAGCATGTAATTCCAACACCATTTTTTTCTTACTCTCTTTTTCAAAGAGCCTGCTTGTAACCTCAGAAGGAGAAATTTTAAGGAAGTCTCTGTTTCCCATAACATTAGAATTAATCTGCTGTGCAGTTTCCTGATCATAACCAAATGTCTTCGAACCCATTGGTATATCTGAGGACCCTATGTAAGAAAATAAAGGTTCTTTTTAAATTTTTGGAGGCTGGAATACTTTTTGTTGCTTGGACTGTATCTTTGGACTTGGCAGGTCCTATATTCCGTGCCCCACAAGCCTAAGAATCAGTGTGCTGTTTTCCAAATCTTTTTTGATTATCAGTATATTGCCACTGGAAGTACTTGAACATCACTATGGCTGAAGGTATGACAAATGTTACTACAGGTATACCAATTTGCCTTCCCATAGTGACTGAGCCATTTGAGAGGGTGGCTGTGGATATAGTAGGGCCCCTAGCTATCCCAAGCAGTTCAGGGAAAAGATTCATTCTGACGGTAGTGGATTAAGCAACTCGCTACCCAGAGGCGGTGGCCCTGTCATCTATCAGGGCTGATAAAGTGGCTGATGCTTTATTGGGTATCTTTTCAAGGGTAGGTTTCCCTACGGAAATGCTAACTGATCAGGGCACCCAATTTATGTCTAGTGATGTCGCGAACTTAAAATTTTCGGTTAGCGAACGGCGGACTCAAACTTCCGGTATTGTTCGTGAACCCGCGAACCGCGCGAACCGCCATTGAATTCAATAGGCAGGCGAATTTTAAAACCTACAAGGACTCTTTCTAGCCACAATAGTGATGTAAAAGTTGTTTCAAGGTTACTAACACCTGGACTGTGGCATGCTGGAGGGGGATCCCGGGCAAAACTCCTATGTAAAATTACATAGTTTATGCAGAGTCTGCTTTTAACCCATAAAGGGCCTAAATCACCTAACATTCCCAAATTGTTTGCAATAACGTGCTTTAAAACATCAGTAATGATGTTGTATCTATCAGGTAGTGTAAGGGTTACGGCCGCATCACAGTGACAGAGCAAACTCCAAGTGTAACGCACCGCAATCAACCGCAAACAGTCCACTTGCAGAACCACGAGATAGGTAGATTTGATAGATAGATACATAGATTACATAGCTCAATCGATGCAATATACATACGATCGATACACTGTACATAGCTCAATAGATGCAATATACATTTGATAGATACGAATTACATCGATCAATAGATGCAATATACATTTGATAGATACGAATGTTATCGAATCAAAGATGCAATATACATTTTATAGATACGAATGACATCAACCAAAATATGTAATATACATTTTATAGATACGAATTACATCGATCAAAAGATGCAATCTACATTTGATCGATACGTTTTATAGTTCGATCGATTTGATATAAAAATAAATGGATTTGAAATATATATAATTTCCCTGATAGAGTATAACAATAAGACATGTGGTCTGTGACCCGTGGTGTGTAAAGTAGTACTATTCTTAACATTTTACTACAACCTGTTACTCCCCCTATCTGTTGAGGTCTATATGGCCTTCATTTTTGGAACCGGGAGATGGAAGAAGATGATTGTTCTGTCCTCCTACTTCAAATTTGTCAGAAACACAAGTGGCTGTCTCAAAACAGTCCGGACAGAAGATAGATCGATCGATAGGATAGATAGATATACATAGATTGATAGTTAGATAGAATCAATAGAAGAAAAATAGATAGATTTTTTAGATATATAATTACCCTGATAAAGTCTAATAATTAAACATGCGGTCTTGGACCCAACTAGGTTGTGTTAAGTAGTACTCTTCTTCACACTTTCAGCTATGTAACTCCCCCTATTGGTGGAGGTCTATATGGCGGTTATGATTACCCTGACAAAGTATAACAACAAGACACGCATTCTGGGACCCATGGTAATTTTGTTGTGTTAAGTAAAACTTTTCTTATCACTTGAATCCCTCTTACCCACATTTTGTTGGAGTTCTATATGGCCTGCATGATTAGCCTGACAAAGTATAATAAGAAAACATCTGGTCTGGGACCCATGGTAACTAGGTTGTGTTTAAGTAGTACTATTCTTATAACTGTAATCCCTGTTACTCCCCCTATCAAGGGCGGTCTATATGGCCTGCATGATTACCCTGACAAAGTATAACAACAAGACACACGGTATTGGACCCATGGTAACTAGCGTGTGTTAATTAGTACTTTTCTTAGCACTTTAATCCCTGTTACCCTCCCTATCGGGGGGGGGGGGGGTCTATATGGCCTGCCTGATTGAGACAAGGAGTATCAATCCTAGGATTGATGGAATGTACACCTGTGTAGCACTCTTTCCCTATTTAACAATGGCAAGAGTTGGACAAGGTATAGTAGTCTAGAATAGGAGGAGTAAGTGTGGATGAATTAAAATATAACCTTTATTGGTAAATTTAAAAAAAGCAACAACAAAAACAATCTACATACATACTAAGTTAAAAATTGCAGGATTGGGTCTGATTAAATTATATCTGTTTTCACAGAAAATTTGGGTGGTTGTGATGTGTATATAGAGAAAAACTTGGATCAATAGTCCAATTTCACGTTGTGGTATTCTTAGTACTTATATGTTGTTAGATATTGGTAACACTGGAGTGGTATCGGTAAAGCTATTATGCTTTGATATTTACTCTGTTTTGAGTCTGATATTGATACTCGGCTATAAAAGAATAGCCTTTGGTTAACTTGATTTTGTTATTGCACTTATTTTAATAAGTGCAATATTATTTCTAACACGTGATTCGTGTAATTAATGTTGTAACAAAGTGCTTGTAAAACGTTTCAATTGTACCCCATTGTTTGGAAGTTTATTTGTATATTAAATGTGTACAATATCTGATTGATAGTTAACTGTATAGAATAGTTATTTGTTACACTTTTTGTCTAGTTTCTGCTATAGTTAGCACAGTATTTGTGTTGGCTGCATGAGCACGAGTTTCTATCAATTGTGCACTTGTTTTGCTAACCTTTGATGTTAGATGTAATAACTTTCTTGAATGACTTTATTATTTTTGGTTTTTATTGTAATATTTCACCTTAGTGACTTGTAATTCTGTTAACATCTTTATTCACCTCAATATTTTTATTGAGATTGTATTTTGTTTATTTCATTTTCAGAGTCATTACAATTATATGAATTTGATACAGAGCTGCTGCAGAGTAGCTGCTATTCGTTAATTTAGCTTGGCTTAGCTTATATTAAAGATAGGCTAGTTGGTATATGTTGCCGGGCTAAAAGTTAGATATTTAAAAGTCTGAGTGCTGATCTCAAACTCACAATTTGCAGTATTATATATATATTTTGATACTCCAAATTTCTTAACCGTACGTTTGGATCAACACTGGGCTTCCAATATATATGCCGGTTCTATTTTCTAAAGTTAATAGCTTAGCTTATGCTAAAAAATAGGATGCGTAATATTTATTGTGGAATTGTACAGCAAATATTATGCAATAAATACTGGGCTCTTGCTGTAACTGTCAGTTCAGTTCCACTTATCAAGTTAGCTTGGCTTAGCTTGTACCGAAAAATAACAAGTTGATAGGTGTTACCACTCTAGTTTTTAAGCGTTTTTGGCAAGCTGAGTGCTGATCTAAAGCTGACAATTTGCGGTATTGGGTCTGCCTTCGAGTTCCGTATTTTTTAACCGCTTGTCTGCAGTCAACACTGAGTACTCGCTCTAAATGCCGGTTCTATGTCTAATACAGTTACTGGGTTAATCTCTATATAAATTAATTTAAGTCAATATTGTGCACAACCACAATTTTTATGCTATAAAGACCACCATTCCTGCTAAATAAAAAATGCTACACGGCATTTAACAAACATTCCCTAACATGTTTCGCCACTATCGTGGCTTTTTCAAAGGGTCTGCCTGATTACCTGAAAAAATATAATAATAAGACATGCAGTCTGGGACCCATGTTAACTAGGTTGTGTTTTAAGTAGTACCATTCTTATCACTTTAATCTCTGTAACTCCCCCTATTTGGGGAGGTCTATACGGCCTGGATGATTACCCATACAAAATATAATAATAAGACATCTGCTCTGGGTCTTGGACCCATGGTAACTATGTTGTGTTAAGTAGTAATGTCCTTAGCATTTTAATAGCTGTTACTCACCCTATCGGTGGCGGTCTATATGGCCTGCATGATTACCCTTACAAAATATAATTAAAAAACATGCGGTCTGGGACCCATGGTAACTAGTTTGTGTTAAGTAGTAATTTCCTTTGCATTTTAAAACCTGTTAGGGGAGGTCTATATGGCCTGCATGATTACCCTTACAAAATATAATTAAAAAACATGCCGTCTGGGACCCATGGTAACTAGTTTGTGTTAAGTAGTAATTTCCTTTGCATTTTAATACCTGTTAGGGCAGGTCTATATGGCATGGTAGGTTGTGTTAATTTGTACTGTTCTTAGCATTTTAATACCTGTTACACCCTTTTGGGGGAGGTCTATATGGCCTGCATGATTACCCTGACAAAGTATAACAACAAGACACGCGGTGTGGGACCCATGGTAACTATCTTGTGTTAATTAGTACTGTTCTTAGCATTTTAATACCTGTTACTCACCCTATCTGGGGAGGTCTATATGGCCTGCATGATTACCCTTACAAAATAGAATAACAAGACATGCGGTCTGGCACCCATGGTAAGTAGGTTGTGTAAAGTAGTACTCTTCTTAGCATTTTAATACCTGTTACTCACCCTATCGGGGGAAGTCTATATGGCCTGCATGATTACCCTAACAAAATATAATAATAAGACATATGCTCTAGGACCCATGTTAACTTTGTGTTAAGTAGTACTGTTCTTAGCATTTCAATACCTGTTACTCACCCTATTGGTGGAGTTCTATATGGCCTGCATGATTACCCTTACAAAATATAATAACAAAACATATGCTCTGGGACCCATGGTAACTAACTAGGTTGTGTTCAGTAGTACTGTTCTTAGAAGTTTAATACCTGTTAAAACACCGAATGGTGGCAGGTCTATCTGGCCTTCATGATTAGCCGCACTCAAACCCCAAAAAAAACCAAGCGGTCTTAGACTAACACCCATGGCTAACTCTGTTGTTTCAATTAGTACTATTCTTAGCACTTTCATCCCTGTTACTTTCAGGCCTCTTGGGGGTGGTCTACATGGCCATCATGATTAGCCTAACAAAATACTACAATCCAACCTTTGCTCAGTCTTCATAGGCCCTTCATTGGCTGTATTTTGGTAGTACTGTTCTTCTTATATTAATACCTGATACAACACCGAATGGTGGCAGCTCTATATGACCTGCATGATTAGCCGCACCCAAACCAAAAAAAAGCCAAGCGGTCTTGGATTAACACCCATGGCTAACTCGGTTGTTTCAAGTAGTACAATTCTTAGCACTTTCATCTCATCATCCCTGTTACTTCCAGGACTCTCGGTGGTGGCCTACATGGCCATCATGATTAGCCAAACCAAATACTACAATGCAACCTTGGCTCAGTCTTCATAAGGCCCTTCATTGGCTGTATTTTGGTAGTTCTGTTCTTATTAGTTTAATAGATCATACAACACCGAATGGTGGCAGCTCTATATGGTCTGCATGATTAGACACACCCAAAACAAAAATAAAGCCAAGCGGTCTTGGATTAACACCCATGGCTAACTCGGTTGTTTCAAGTAGTAGTATTCTTAGCACTTTCATCTCATCATCCCTGTTACTTCCAGGACTCTCGGTGGTGGCCTACATGGCCATCATTATTAGCCAAACCAACTACTACAATACAACCTTGGCTCAGTCTTCATAAGGCCCTTCATTGGCTGTATTTTGGTAGTTCTGTTCTTATTAGTTTAATAGATGATACAACACCGAATGGTGGCAGCTCTATATGGCCTGCATGATTAGCCGCACCCAAAAAAAACAAAAAAAACAAGAGGTCTTGGATTAACACCCATGGCTAACTCGGTTGTTTCAAGTTGTACTATTCTTAGAACTTTCATGTCATCCGTGTTACTTCAAGGACTCTAGGTGGTGGTCTACATGACCATCATGATTAGCCAAACCAAATACTACAATACAACCTTGGCTCAGTCTTCATAAGGCCCTTCATTGGCTGTATTTTGGTAGTACTGTTCTTATTAGTTTAATAGCTGATACAACACCGAATGGTGGCAGCTCTATATGGCCTGCATGATTAGCCGCACCCAAAACAAAAATAAAGCCAAGAGGTCTTGAATTAACACCCATGGCTAACTCGGTTGTTTCAAGTAGTACTATTCTTAGCACTTTCATCTCATCATCCCTGTTACTTCCAGGACTCTCGGTGGTGGCCTACATGGCCATCATAATTAGCCAAACCAAATACTACAATACAACCTTGGCTCAGTCTTCATAAGGCCCTTCATTGGCTGTATTTTGGTAGTTCTGTTCATATTAGTTTAATAGATGATACAACACCGAATGGTGGCAGCTCTATATGGCCTGCATGATTAGCCGCACCTAAAGTCCAAAAAAAGCCAAGCGGTCTTGCACTAACACCCATGGCTAACTCTTTGTTTTCAAGTTGCACTATTCTTAGCACTTTCATCTCATCCCTTACTTCCATGCCTCTCGGGGGTGGTCTACATGGCCATCATGATTACCCTCACCAAAATATAACAACAATACGTGCGTGCAGGGAACCATGGTAAGGTTACTTCCTTTCGCAAAATCGAGTATAACAGTTGCAGGCAGAGGTTCTGACCCTGCATTATGGCTGCACCTCTCCCTAAAAGAGGCATGCATTACAGAGTCTGTGGGCATGTATGCAAAGAGCTGGCCTGCCTAAAAGGAGCAGCAAGGCACTACAGGTCATTCTCCTTCAGCCGTTTTATACGCTGTCCCACGGCCATGACCCTCAACAGCCACAACAGAATGAAACACCACATATGCCATCCTTTTGAACAATAGAGTACAGGTATGGCATTGATTTTAGTTACACAGCGATATTTATTATGAACCGTGAAATTGAAAACAAAAACAGGATTGGACACCCAGTACAGTACAGGTCGTTCTCCTTAGGCCTTTTCAGAAGAGTGTTCCGGACCCTCAACAAAAACAACAGCAGGAAAGAGGACATATGGCATCCTTTTGAACAATAGAGTACAGGTACATCATTGATTTTAGAAACCCAGAGATAATTTTTGGCAAATGGGAAATAGAAAAAAACATTCATTGGACACCCAGTACACTTCTTTATCCATAGGCCTTTTTATAAGAGTGTCCCGGAACCTCAACAGAAACGACAGCAGTAAAGAGGACATATGGCATCCTTTTGAACAATAGATGACAGGTAAGGCATTGATTTTATAAACCCATAGATAATTTTGGTCAAATGGGAAATATACATTGAGTGGACACCCAGTACACTTCTTTCTCCTTAGGCCTTTTTATAAGAGGGTCCCAGAGCCTCAACAGAAACAACAGCATGAAAGAGGACATATGGCATCCTTTTGAACAATTGATTACAGTTAAGGCATTGATTTTAGAATCCCTGAGATAATTTATATGAACAGGGAAATAGAAAAAAAAATTGATTGGACACCCAGTACACTTCTTTATCCTTAGGCCTTTTTATAAGAGGGTCCCGGAGCCTCAACCGAAACAACAGCATGAAAGAGGACATATGGCATCCTTTTGAACAATTAATTACAGGTAAGGCATTGATTTAAGAATTCCTGAGATAATTTATATGAACTGGGAAATAGAAAAAAACATTGATTGGACACCCAGTACACTTCTTTATCCTTAGGACTTTTTAGCAGAGGGTCCAGGACCATCAACAGAAACAACTGCAGGAAAGAGGACATATGGCATCCTTTTGAACAATAGATGACAGGTAAGGCATTGATTTTAGAAACCCAGAGATAATTTGTTGCAACTGGCAAATCAAAAAAAACATTGATTGGACACCCAGTACACTTCTTTATCCTTTTGCCTTGTTATAAGAGGGTCCCGGACCCTCAACAAAAACAAGAGCAGGGAGATGGGCATAGGAGTACAAGGGAGTGTGACAATAATAATGTGAAGGGGGAGATTGCGGAGTTGTGGCATTTTGAATTTGTTATCGTGGGAAGTACTTGCAATGACCTTGCTCTGGTGAATCCATATCGCAAATGTCTTTTTTAAGGCACTGTTTGTCTATTTTTTTGAATATCAGCATTTGGTAAATGAAGCGTGACTTAAGGCTGGTGAGAACCGACCTTTCTTCTGGCTGTTTGAAAATGTTGTGGCTCTGGACAAACATGTGAATAAGGGTCCATCTGCCATATTCTGCACGCAACCCCTTTGATGATTGACGCTAAAAATGTGTCACCTGCAAGCAGAGATCGTTACTTCTGTCTAAATCTTCCTGGTATGGACAGGCCACTGTTTCCCACAGCAAGTCATAAGCTTGAACTACAAGATTGTCTTGAGTATGGTAGGAAATCATAGTTTATTAAAGTCTGTACTATCACCACAAAAGCTGAACTTCTTGAAGCAATGAAAATGCCAGCAATTTCCTGTGCTTATGGATGACAAGGAGGACGTCCTGTCGTGCACAGAGATGGAGAGGATTTTTGGTTTCCCTGTACACAACACAGAGATGTCTCCAACATCACCATAAACACAAGACAGCGACTCTTGGGAAGTTCCTGGAGTGTTCCAGTAGCCATCTCTTTGCGTCCCGAAAGGAATACTTTATCAGTCTTTTTGTATACATTTGACATCAGATTTGGAGACTGTGTTGATGCACATTTTATTTACTGTTGTGCAAGCTGTGGCAATTTCAATTGGCATTAAAAAGTAAGATTTGGAGAGGTGACGCACATTTTATGCACGCTGTGGCAATTGCAATTTGCAGTGAAAAGAATCTGCTAACAACCACTACCTAGGACCACGCCTGACTCCTGAAGTCATGCTTCAGTTAGTAACTCAAGTTAAATTAAATTAAAAAATTTTTTATTATTATTATGCTCAGCAGATTCAAAACATACCATTCTTCTAGTCATATCACACGACATGTCAAAATGCTGCATGGAAAATGGCAGTGTGCAAAGTCATAATCTTAGTGAACCTATAAGTGCATTAAATTTTCTAAAATAAACAAAAATACAGAGGAAAAAAAAAAAAGGAAAGAGGACATATGGCATCCTTTTGAACAATAGATTACATTTAAGGCATTGATTTTAGAAACCCAGAGATAATTTGTTGCAACCGGGAAATCTAAAAAAACATTGATTAGACACCCAGTACACTTATTTATCCTTAGGCCTTTTTAGCAGAGGCTCCAGGACCCTCAACAAAACCAGCAGCAGGAAAGAGGACATATGGCATCCTTTTGAAAAATAGATTACAGGAAAGGCATTGATTTTAGAAACCCGGAGATAATTTGTTGCAACCGGGAAATCTAAAAAAACATTGATTAGACACCCAGTACACATATTTATCCTTAGGCCTTTTTATAAGAGGGTCCCGGAGCCTCAACAAAAACAGCAGCAGGAAAGAGGACATATGGCATCCTTTTGAACAATAGATTACATTTAAGGCATTGATTTTAAAAACCCAGAGATAATTTGTTGCAACCGGGAAATCTAAAAAAACATTGATTAGACACCCAGTACACTTATTTATCCTTAGGCCTTTTTAGCAGAGGCTCCAGGACCCTCAACAAAACCAGCAGCAGGAAAGAGGACATATGGCATCCTTTTGAAAAATAGATTACAGGAAAGGCATTGATTTTAGAAACCCTGAGACAATTTGTTGCAACCGGGAATTTGAATCAAACAAATGATTCGATGGACACCCAGTACACTTCTTTCTCCTTAGGCCTTTTTATAAGAGGGTCCAGGACCCTCAAACAAAAGACCAGCAGGAAAGAGGACATATGGCATCCTTTGAACAATAGAGTACAGGTACAGCATTGATTTTACAAACCCAGAGATAATTTTGGTCAAATGGGAAATAGAAAAATACATTGAGTGGACACCCAGTACACTTCTTTCTCCTTAGGCCTTTTTATAAGAGGGTCCAGGACCCTAAAAAAAAAACACCAGCAGGAAAGAGAACATATGGCATCCTTTTGAACAATAGAGTACAAGTATAGCATTGATTTTACAAACCCAGAGATAATTTTGGGCAAATGGGAAATAGAAAAAAACATTGAGTGGACACCCAGTACACTTCTTTCTCCTTAGGCCTTTTTATAAGAGGGTCCAGGACCCTCAAACAAAACACCAGCAGGAAAGAGGACATATGGCATCCTTTTGAACAATAGAGTACAGGTACAGCATTTATTTTACAAACCCAGAGATAATTTTGGGCAAATGGGAAATAGAAAAATACATTGAGTGGACACCCAGTACACTTCTTTCTCCTTAGGCCTTTTTATAAGAGGGTCCAGGACCCTCAAAAAAAACACCAGCAGGAAAGAGAACATATAGCATCCTTTTGAACAATAGAGTACAGGTATAGCATTGATTTTACAAACCCAGAGATAATTTTGGGCAAATGGGAAATAGAAAAAAACATTGAGTGGACACCCAGTACACTTCTTTCTCCTTAGGCCTTTTTATAAGAGGGTCAAGGACCCTCAAACAAAACACCAGCAGGAAAGAGAACATATGGCATCCTTTTGAACAATAGAGTACTGGTACGGCATCGATTTTAGAAACCCAGAGATAATTGTTTGGAAACGTGAAATTCCCAAAAAACCATGCTTGGACACCCACTCCAGGTCGTTCTCCTTCAGCCTTTTTATAAGAGGGTCCAGCACCCTCAACAGAAACAACTGCAGGAAACACCACCACATATGCCATCCTTTTGCACAAGCGAGTACCGGTATGGCATCCATTTTAGAAACCCGGAGATAATTGAGAGGAACCGGGAACATTTTTCTAAAAACTGGATGGGGCACCCATTACTACAGGTCGTTCTTCTTCAGCCTTTTTATACCTTGGGCCACAACCCGCAACAGGCACAACAGCATGAAACACCACATATGCCACCCTTTTGCACAATAGAGTACAGTTATGGCATAGATGGAACACGGAGATAATTTAGAGCAACCAAGAGACGGATAAAGATGCTCGGTCGGTCCTCCTCCTTCAAATTTGTGGCAATGCGCGTTCAATTTAATGGTCCACCAGATATGAGTGGTGTGCTAAGTTGTAGTATTCGTAACAGTTTAATCACAGTTATGTGCCTTATTGTTTTTATTTGAGTTTTGTACCCACAGAGCAGCAGCAGAGGTCAGAAAAATTAGGAATGTACAAATGACTGAAAAATTTAGGTATTGTTGTAGCAACTGCTGTAGCAGCGGCCAGAAAAATTGATGTTTTTAAAACATTTATAAAGTGCCCTAAAAGCTTGTGGCTTGAACACTAGTTGTTGGCGGATAAGTCAAGCAAGTCCTCCGGCTTTATAACAAAAAAAAAAAAGGCCAGCCTGTGTACCAGTTGTAGCCCAAGCCAGCTCATCTCATCATCAGGCCTTTTTTAATCAAATGTATCGCCCAATGTCAGTCCCTTCGGGATCCATCCCGCATTCATTTTTATAAAAGTGAGATAGTCAAGGCTTTTTTGACCTAGGCGACTTCTCTTCTCAGTGACAAAACCTCCTGCTGCACTGAAAGTCCTTTCGGACAGGACACTTGAAGTGGGGCAGGCCAGAAGTTCCATTGCAAATTGGGATAGCTCAGGCCACACGTCAAGCCTGCACACCCAGTAGTCAAGGGGTCCATCGCTCCTGAGAGTGTCGATATCCGCAGTTAAAGCTAGGTAGTCTGCTACCTGTTGGTTGAGTCTTTCTCTAAGGCTGGATCCCGAAAGGCTCTGATGATGCATGGGAGTTAAAAAGGTACGCATGTCCTCCATCAACAAGACATCAGGAAAGCGTCCTGTCCTTGCCGCCGTGGTCGTGGGAGGAGGAGGATTAAGTTCATCTCTTCCCCTGTTACATTCCCGTGGTGCTGTGACATCACCCTTATACGCTGTGTAAAGCATAGTTTTTAATTTATTCTTAAAATGCTCCATCCTTTCCGACTTGCGGGAATTTGGTAACATTTCAGGCACTTTATGCTTATACCGGGGGTCAAGGAGCGTGGACACCCAGTACAGGTCGTTCTCCTTCAGCTTTTTAATACAAGGGTCCCTCAACAGGCACGACAGCATGAAAGAACCCATTTGAACAAGGTTGGATGCCGAGCTAATCATGTCCCGTTCCTCGTCCTCACTGATCTCACTGAGGGTATCTTCTTCCCCCCAGCCACGTACAACACCACGGGTACCAGAGAGGTGACAACAACAAGCACCCTGGGATGCCTGTTGTGCTCTGTCTTCCTCCTCCTCCTCCTCCTCCTCAAAGCCATATTCCTCCTCTGACTCCTCTTCCTCACAATCCTCTTCCTGCGTTGCCGCAGGTCCAGCAAGCGATGCTGATAAGGCTGTTTGTGGGGGTGATAGACACCACAACTCTTCCTCTTCGTCTTCACGCTCATCTACGGCCTGATCCAGCACTCTTCGCAGGGCACGCTCCAGGAAGAAAACAAATGGTATGATGTTGCTGATGGTGCCTTCGGTGCGACTGACAAGGTTTGTCACCTCCTCAAAAGGACGCATGAGCCTACAGGCATTGCTCATGAGCGTCAAGTAATTTGGCAAAAATATCCCCAGCTCCCCAGAGGCTGTCCTAGCACCCCGGTCATACAAATACTCATTAACAGATTTTTCTTGTTGGTGCAGGCGGTCAAACATTAGGAGTGTTGAATTCCACTGTGTCGGGCTGTCGCAAATCAAGCGCCTCACTGGCAGGTTGTTTCGACGCTGGATATCGGACAAGTGCGCCATGGCCATGTAGGAACACCTGAAATGGCCACATACCTTCCGGGCCTGCTTCAGGACGTCCTGTAAGCCTGGGTACTTATGGACAAATGGTTGTACAATCAGATTACACACATGTGCCATGCACGGCACATGTGTCAACTTGCCCAATTTCAATGCCGCCACCAAATTACTTCCATTGTCAGAATCAACCTTGCCAATCTCCAGTTGGTGCGGAGTCAGCCACTGATCCACCTGTGCGTTCAGGGCAGTCAGGAGTGCTGGTGCGGTGTGACTCTCCACTTTCAGGCAAGTCAAACCCAAGACGGCGTGACACTGCCTTACCCGGGATGTAGCATAGTACCTGGGGAGCTGGGGGGTGCCATAGATGTGGAGCAAGACGCAGAAGTTGAAGAGGACTCAGCCGAGGAAGAGGTTAAGGAAGAGGATGGAGTAGGAGGAGTAGAGGAGGTAGCAGCAGGCCTGCCTGCAAGTCGTTTGGGTGTCACCCACGTTTCTGCAGAGCCACGCATTCCATGCTTGTCAGAAGTCAGCAGGTTTACCCAATGCGCAGTGTAGTTGATATACCTGCCCTGACCATGCTTTTCAGACCAGCTATCCGTGGTCATATGGACCCTTGCCCCAACGCTGTGTGCCAGACATGCCATAACTTCCTTTCTCACAACAGAGTACAGGTTTGGGATTGCCTTTTGTGAAAAGAAATTTCTGCCAGGTACCTTCTACTGCGGTGTCCCAATAGATACAAATTTTTTGAAAGCATCAGACTCCACCAGCTTGTATGGTAAAAGCTGGCGAGCTAAGAGTTCAGATAAGCCAGCTGTCAGACGCCGGGCAAGGGGGTGACTTTGAGAAATTGGCTTCTTACGCTCAAACATGTCCTTGACAGACAGCTGACTGTGGGCAGATGACCAGGAACTGCTACGTAAGAGAGACTGAGTGGAGGATGGTTGAGAGGGGGCAAGGAGGACAGCACTGGTTGACGTGGCTGAAGATGCTGGAGCAGGAGGAGGAGGGCGGCTTTCACTTTGTGAGCTGCTTCTACTCATGTGTTCTTCCCATCGAACTTTGTGATGGGAGACCATGTGCCTTCGCAAAGCAGTTGTACCTAGGTGGGTGTTGGACTTCCCACGACTCAGTTTCTTTTGGCACAGGTTGCAAATGGCATTGCTGTTGTCAGAGGCAGACACACAAAAAAAATGCCACACTGCTGAGCTCTGCGATGACGGCATTCTGGTGGTGGCAACAGCATGCGTTGATGGGCGTCGGCGTGCTGTCTGGCTGACCCCTGGTGCCGATGCATGCTGTCTGACTGTGCCACTAGCTCCTTGAGACGACCTCCCCATGCTTCCAAATCGTCTCCACCTCCTCCTCCTCTCTGTCTCCCCATCTGAACTTTCCCCCTCTTCTTCTTCTCTTCTAGCAGGCACCCACGTGACATCCACCGACACATCATCAGCAACCGCTTCACTTTTATCTGACACATCAAGAAAGGAAGCAGCAGCGGGTACAACATCATCAGCATCACACCGTACCTCCATGTCGGTAATGCTGCCTGACTGAGACTGATCACTATTATCTACATCCTCTGTCAATGATGGTTGCGCATCACTCATTTCTTCCAACTGATGTGTCAATAACTCCTGTTACAGATCAAGTGAAGCGGCTGTGGTGCTAGTGTTGGTGGTGGCGACAGGCGGGGAAGTGGCACTGGCCACTTGAGACCTGCCCAAAGCACAGCTGGACATATATGGTGCATCAAGGTTAGGAGGACTAGCAGCAGAAGCTGAAGAAGATTGGGTGTCCTGTGTTAGCCATTCAACTAGGTCCTCCTCAGAACTTTTTGCGTCCCCCCTGGCACCCGGCGTCTGAACAATGTGCATATTTGTAGGGTCTAAAGGAATCACAGCACCACGACCACGGAACCTGCGGGGTGGCCTGCCTCTGCCTGTCATTTTTTTTTAAAATGGACACTAACAATATTATTACACCAATTATATGAGTGGTGGCACTGTGAAAGTGGGCACAGTATACGCTGTGAGACTGACAACAACAAAAAAGACAGATGTTTTAAAAATCACAAATTGTTAATTTTTTAAAATATTAAAAGTACTGTGACAACAAATATGATTGTGGGCACTAGTTGGCAAATGGGCCTGTCTGGCACACACGCTGGGAGAAAGGAAACTGCAATTCAATGGCACTAGGAGACTGAAGAATCACAGTCAAAACAGTTATGATTAACAAAAATTCCAATCCTGTTACAATAAATATGATTGGTGGCACTAATTGGCTAGTTGGGACTGGCACACAGGCAGGCAGGCAGGAGGAAAATGCAATTCAAGGGCACTAGTAGACTGCAGATTGACAGTCAAAACAGTGATGATTGACAAATTTTGCAATACTGTTAAAAGAAATATGATTGCTGGCACTAATTGGATAGTTGGGCCTGGCACACAGGCTGGCAGGCAGGAGAAAAGTGCAATTCAATGGCACGAGCAAACTGAGGATTAAGAACAACAATCAAAAAATTTTTAATTTTAATTAGTAACAATACTGTGACAACAATTATGATTGGTGTAAATAGTTGGCAAGACGGCCTGGCACAAAAGGCTGGCAGGCAGGAGGTAAATGCAATTCAAGGACACTAGGAGACTGAATACTGACAGTCAAAACAGTGATGATTGACAATTTTTGCAATACTCTTAAAAGAAATATGATTGCGGGGAATAATTGGCTAGGTGGGCCTGGCACACAGGCTGCAAGGCAGGAGGAAAGTGCAATTCAATGGCACAAGCAAACTGAGGATTCAGAACAACAATTACCAAAACTTTTAAATTTTAATTATTAAGAATACTGTGACAACAAATATGATTGGTGTAAATATTTTGAAAGTAGGCCTGGCACACAGGCTGGCAGGCAGGAAAAAAGTGCAATTCAATGGCACGAGCAAACTGAGGATTAAGAACAAGAATAAAAAAACTTTTAATTTTAATTAGTAACAATACTGTGACAACAATTATGATTGGTGTAAATAGTTGGCAAGACGGCCTGGCACAAAAGGCTGGCAGGCAGGAGGTAAATGCAATTCAAGGACACTAGGAGACTGAATACTGACAGTCAAAACAGTGATGATTGACAATTTTTGCAATACTGTTAAAAGAAATATGATTGCTGGGAATAATTGGCTAGGTGGGCCTGGCACACAGGCTGCAAGGCAGGAGGAAAGTGCAATTCAATGGCACGAGCAAACTGAGGATTCAGAACAACAATTACCAAAAATTTTATATTTTAATTATTAAGAATACTGTGACAACAAATATGATTGGTGTAAATATTTTGAAAGTAGGCCTGGCACACAGGCTGGCAGGCAGGAGAAAAGTGCAATTCAATGGCACGAGCAAACTGAGGATTAAGATCAACAATCAAAAATTTTTTAATTTTAATTAGTAACAATACTGTGACAACAATTATTATTGGTGTAAATAGTTGGCAAGACGGCCTGGCACACAGGCTGGCAGGCAGGAGGTAAATGCAATTCAAGGACACTAGGAGACTGAATACTGACAGTCAAAAAAGTGATGATTGACAATTTTTGCAATATTGTTAAAAGAAATATGATTGCTGGGAATAATTGGCTAGGTGGGCCTGGCACACAGGCTGCAAGGCAGGAGGAAAGTGCAATTCAATGGCACGAGCAAACTGAGGATTCAGAACAACTATTACCAAAAATTTTAAATTTTAATTATTAAGAATACTGTGACAACATATATGATTGGTGTAAATATTTTGAAAGTCGGCCTGGCACACAGGCTGGCAGGCAGGAGAAAAGTGCAATTCAATGGCATGAGCAAACTGAGGATTAAGAACAAGAATAAAATTTTTTTTAATTTTAATTAGTAACAATACTGTGACAACAATTATGATTGTTGTAAATAGTTGGCAAGACGGCCTGGCACACAGGCTGGCAGGCAGGAGGTAAATGCAATTCAAGGACACTAGGAGACTGAAGGCAGGAGGAAAGTGCAATTCAATGGCACGAGCAAACTGAGGATTCAGAACAACAATTACCAAAAATTTTATATTTTAATTATTAAGAATACTGTGACAACAAATATGATTGGTGTAAATATTTTGAAAGTAGGCCTGGCACACAGGCTGGCAGGCAGGAGAAAAGTGCAATTCAATGGCACGAGCAAACTGAGGATTAAGATCAACAATCAAAATTTTTTTAATTTTAATTAGTAACAATACTGTGACAACAATTATTATTGGTGTAAATAGTTGGCAAGACGGCCTGGCACACAGGCTGGCAGGCAGGAGGTAAATGCAAATCAAGGACACTAGGAGACTGAATACTGACAGTCAAAAAAGTGATGATTGACAATTTTTGCAATATTGTTAAAAGAAATATGATTGCTGGGAATAATTGGCTAGGTGGGCCTGGCACACAGGCTGCAAGGCAGGAGGAAAGTGCAATTCAATGGCACAAGCAAACTGAGGATTCAGAACAACTATTACCAAAAATTTTAAATTTTAATTATTAAGAATACTGTGACAACATATATGATTGGTGTAAATATTTTGAAAGTCGGCCTGGCACACAGGCTGGCAGGCAGGAGAAAAGTGCAATTCAATGGCATGAGCAAACTGAGGATTAAGAACAAGAATAAAAAATTTTTTAATTTTAATTAGTAACAATACTGTGACAACAATTATGATTGTTGTAAATAGTTGGCAAGACGGCCTGGCACACAGGCTGGCAGGCAGGAGGTAAATGCAATTCAAGGACACTAGGAGACTGAAGGCAGGAGGAAAGTGCAATTCAATGGCACGAGCAAACTGAGGATTCAGAACAACAATTACCAAAAATTTTATATTTTAATTATTAAGAATACTGTGACAACAAATATGATTGGTGTAAATATTTTGAAAGTAGGCCTGGCACACAGGCTGGCAGGCAGGAGAAAAGTGCAATTCAATGGCACGAGCAAACTGAGGATTAAGATCAACAATCAAAATTTTTTTAATTTTAATTAGTAACAATACTGTGACAACAATTATTATTGGTGTAAATAGTTGGCAAGACGGCCTGGCACACAGGCTGGCAGGCAGGAGGTAAATGCAAATCAAGGACACTAGGAGACTGAATACTGACAGTCAAAAAAGTGATGATTGACAATTTTTGCAATATTGTTAAAAGAAATATGATTGCTGGGAATAATTGGCTAGGTGGGCCTGGCACACAGGCTGCAAGGCAGGAGGAAAGTGCAATTCAATGGCACAAGCAAACTGAGGATTCAGAACAACTATTACCAAAAATTTTAAATTTTAATTATTAAGAATACTGTGACAACATATATGATTGGTGTAAATATTTTGAAAGTCGGCCTGGCACACAGGCTGGCAGGCAGGAGAAAAGTGCAATTCAATGGCATGAGCAAACTGAGGATTAAGAACAAGAATACATTTTTTTTTAATTTTAATTAGTAACAATACTGTGACAACAATTATGATTGGTGTAAATAGTTGGCAAGACGGCCTGGCACACAGGCTGGCAGGCAGGAGGTAAATGCAATTCAAGGACACTAGGAGACTGAATACTGACAGTCAAAACAGTGATGATTGACAATTTTTGCAATACTGTTAAAAGAAATATGATTGCTGGGAATAATTGGCTAGGTGGGCAATTCAATGGCACTAGGAGACTGAATATTTGCAGTCCAAAAAATTATGATTTTTATTTTTTTATATACTGTTACAAGAATTATGATTGGTTCCACTAATTGGCTAGTTGGGCCTGGAAAATACGCTGGCAGGCAGGAGGAAAGTGCAATTCAATGGCACAAACAAACTGATGAATCACAAGTGATCAATTTGGAATTTTAAAGATTAACAATACTTTTACAACAACTAGGATTGGTGGCACTAATTGGCTAGTTTGTGCCTGGCACACAGGCTGCCAGGCAGGAGGAAACTGCAATCCAATGGCACTAGTAGACTGAATATTTGCAGTCCAAAAAATTATGATTTTTAATTTTTTTGATACTGTTACAAGAATTATGATTGGTGCCACTAATTGGCTAGTTGGGCCTGGCACACAGGCTGGCAGATATGAGTCGTGGATGGTAGGTAGGGCAGCAATTTAACACAGTATGCTGTGTAAGTGACAAAAACACAGGCCTGATAGAAAATTAAGTTAGATTACACTAGCAAAATATTTTAAAATTTTAGATTTTAATATTAAAATGATGTTAAGACGTGCAATGCACATATGAGTGGTCGCACTGGCTGGCTGCTACGTAGGGCAGCAATTAACAACAGTATGCTGTGTAAGTCAGATAGACAGTTAGACAAAGGCCTGATAGAAAATAAAATTAGATTACACTAGCATAATGATTTAAAGTGTCTCCTAAGAATAGAATTAATGTTACTGCTCAATGAGTTAAACTTTGTAACAAAGACAACCCGATTTTGTTTCATCTTAACTTTAGGTTTTGTTGTCTCAAGTAAGCTGTTACGTGACACTGTTGCCACTTCTTCAATTTCTTTGTTAACTAAGTCACTGGGATACCCCCTCACTATAAATTTGTCACCCATTTGGTTCAATCTCTGTCTCACAAATTTGTCCTCTGACACAATTCTTCTCACTCTCAAGAGTTGACTGCGAGGTAAAGACCTTTTAAGGGATTCTGGGTGAAAACTATTAAAGTGAAGCAGGCTGTTTTTATCAGTGGGTTTGGTAAACAGATCTGTTTCAAAACTATTGCCTGATTTATAAACTTTAGTGTCAAGAAATTCAATACTTTCCTCACTGTGCTTAAGTGTAAACTTAATATGTGTAGTTGCACTGTTCAGCTGATTAACAAACTCCCATAGGGATCCAATGTCGCCCAACCACACTCCAAATATATCATCTATGTAGCGCCACCAAGTGGCGCCACATAGAATGAAGAGATTGTTCTCAAAGACAAATCTCTTCTCAAAGATGTTCATAAATATATTTGCATATGTTGGGGCGACATTGGATCCCATGGCCGTACCCTGTCTCTGAATGTAAAATTCATCCTGAAACAGAAAGTAATTACACCTAAGCACAATTTCAAGAAGTTCCAGAACAAAATCAATTTGACAACTGTTGAACGTGCTGTACTGTTGCAACACTTTTTTTACTGCTCCTATACCAGATGCATGTGTTATAGAAGTGTATAGACTTGAGACATCTAGAGTATATAAGATACTTTTCTCCGTTGCAATGTTTAAATCATTTAATTTAATCAGAAAATTACTGGTATCTTTAATGTAGGAATTGGATAATTCTACAAAGGGTCTTAAAATGTGATCAAGATAGATAGAGATGTTAGAACACACAGAATTCATGCTGGAAATAATAGGTCGCCCTGGGGGGGCCTGTAAGTTTTTATGGACCTTAGGTAAGGTATATAGTACTGGTGTTTGTGCATGTTCACGAGATAGGAACATAATTTCCTTTTTACCAATGATGCCATTTTTAAAGGCAAATAAAACCTTTTGATTAATTTCTTTTTCGATATTAAAAATTGGATTATATGGTAAACATTGGTAAACCTCGTTATCAGATAATTGGGACTTAATTTCTTTCACATAATAATCTTTATCAAGAAGAACTGTTGCTCCGCCCTTATCTGCAGATTTCAAAATAACATTTTTGTTCATTTGCAAAGATTTTAAAGCTTCTATAGACCTATTATCCAAATGGCCCTTATTCTGACCCTGAATGGCTGCATATTTATTAACCTTTGTCTTTTTCAATACCTTATGTTGTAAATTTTTCACATCGTCTAATACCAGTTTTGAAAAGATGTCAATGCTACTATCATAATTAGCTGGCATGTATTTACTTTTAACCTTAAGACCAAGATTTTTAAGATGTAGCTCACTAGAATTTATTCCAGCATTATCAGATCTATCACCATAGCCATCATTAGAAAACATAGATTTTAGTTTTAATGTCCTAAAAAATTTAAACAAATCTTTCTCTATCTCAAAAAAATCACATTTGGAAAAAGGGCAAAAAGAAAGTCCACGTTGTAATAATGAAGATTCAGTCTCTGTAATCTGTACCTTTGATAAGTTTAAAACTAGTGATTCACCCTTACTCTCCGTCTGTTCCGATTGCTCCTTCGGGGTGCCATGCCTGTGTCTCCGACCCCCACGTCTGATCCTGCGTCTGTCTCCGAGTCCCCCGTTAAGGACCCCAAATCCTGGCTTGTATTCGGTGTTCCGCCATGTCGGCGTCTGTTGTATCTCCGTCTCCGATAACCGGAAGTGCCTCTGACGTAATTTCCGGTCCGTTCCGATCTCCAACGATACACTGTCCCCAGTGAATAATCTTCCTCATCGCGAAGGAACTTGGTACGTTTCCGTGCTTCCAGCACAGAGCGGAGTTCAGCCACAGCTTTATTAGTTGTCTCCATCAATTTATTTAGATCGTCCATCTTTAAGCTTGCCTTTAATTCTGATTCAAGTTTTGACAATTCAGACTGTTGTATATCAATTTCTTTTTGTAAACAGTCCACTGTTAAGACCATCAAATCAAACGAACATTTGTTCAAAATGTACTCAAATTTCTCACAATATTCAGCATTATTGAGCATAAGAGTTGGTCTCACATTCATCCTTAGGCCACGGGGAATGCGCCCCACTCTGTGATATTCGGCCAGTGTAGTAGAATGTAATTCCCAGGCAAGTTTTTTCCGGGACACTTTGTCAAACTGTTTGGAGGAAGCTTCCACAGGCAGAGTTTTTAGAAAGTCTCTGGAACCACGGGCAAGGGTGGTAATCCGTGCAGCCTCCATCTCAGTGTAGGCAAACATCTTCGAATGTATATCTCCATGATTCGTGACTGAATCGATCACTGTATCCATAGTATCAAGTGCAAATTACCAGTGTGGCAATAATATAACACAGTCCAGTAGTGGTACAGCACTCAGATAACAAGGTGGTGCAAGCTGTAAGGGTACCACACAAAACCCTTAAAGTATTAGCACAGTCCAAAAAATTCAGCAGCACTCACCACTATGTAGAAAATTCCATTTTTATTGGGATATTTCGAAATAGAAAAGACAACGTTTCGGACCTCTAGTCCTTAGTCATGTCAATACATAAATGCAGGTAACACACCTTAATATAGGGATAGGGGTTAATAACCACACCTACTTAATTAACAATTCACCTGTGCATACACACTCATTTTTTCTTTGCAGTGTTACTTGTCCTTGAGAAGGATGCGCCATCTAGTGGTAGATATATAGTAATACACATTTAAAAAGACAACTATTACATATTGTTGCAAAAATAACAACAATTACAGAGTATCAGATACAGAGACTAATCCTATTGAAATATTTACAAAAAAACAGATAAATCATATTCTTTATTCATACCAACAGGTGCCATGGTTTCTAATTTATTAATCCAGAATACTTCCTTCTGTTTTAGAAAAAGCTCCCTATTACCACCCCTTCTGGGTAAACTAATCTGGTCAATTATTTGAAACCTT